>NC_029793.2:102317165-102319498 GCF_000816755.2 Arachis ipaensis
TATCAATTGAAAATGGAAAAAGAATTATTTAACTTTACAGCATCTTTAAAATGTTTTAGGTTTGTGTAATAAATTTCGATAAAAGAAAAATTCCATGATTTGTTCTTTGTCATTCACCCTAGGCAATAGGCATCTAACATATAAATCCCCTGACAAAAATAGTTTTCTTTTAGATACAACCAACGTGACTTCACTTAACAGTAGACTGTAGACCTCTACTTTTCTACAAAAAGTTCTACATACGAATGAATTAGATTACTCAAATTTCTAGTAACAAGAATCCAATATCAATGGTAAAAGAATTAGAAGTGTCTGCGATTCAATAACTAGAATTATAAACTTTTCAAGTTTCAACTGGAGTATGCCATATATGCACATAAAATCAAATGATTAAAAATCTACAATCAAAGACTAGATTCTTTACTGTCACCATTAACTGCTTCTATACTTCTTTATCTGCATTATTTGGAAGTTGGAAACTCTATTGACATCTTCCCCAAAGATTTTGTTAGCATGTCAGTCATAGTATTAGAGCCTGCAGATGGCATGGTTGCTTGGACTCCGCTTGTCCTTTCTTCTGGCTTCTCACAATTGTCTTGATCATAACTTTCAGATTCTCTCAAAAATGTTTCCCCCGTCTCATTTGCTTTCTGGCTATCATTAGTATCCGGATTAAGAGCAGCTAGTTTTGTACTAAGCGCATTTACAGCAACGTCCATAAAATGGTTACGAAGCTCCACCTGGTAGATGCCTTTTGCAATGCCGCTCTCTTTAGGTTGGCTTGTCCCGCTATATTTGAAATCTGGCTCCTTTGTGTTTCGCTCATCAGAGCCGGTCAAGCTCATATCCTCCAAGGCACTTCTTATCTTGGAAGGATTAAAGTAACTTCTTTTAGCAACAGGGTGCTCCTCTTGGGAGGCATTTTCCCTCTCTGTTACTTGCTCCTCATTGCGCTTTCGCTTTACTTTCTGATACATCTGTTGAACATCTTTTTCTTGAGTTGCAGAGGAACCCTGACAAGTTTTTCTCAGTAATGTACTGCCATGAAAGTTGCTTACATCATGTGCCTGTGGATTGACAGTGTGCAAACCCCTGGAGCGCCTCCTTGCTGATAAAACCCTCCGTCTATCTAGTTCAACTGCCATAAATTCTTTGTTGCAAACAAAACACAAAAGTCTACAGTTAACTTTAACTCTAGGGTACAGGAATACAAGCTTGCACCTACGGCACATAGTCCAAAATGTACTTGATCTTGATGCAGGTGAATTGTCCTTCTGAATCTTTGCATTTGAAGAGGCAGCCTCAGTAACATTGTGATCACAATTATCCCCCTCTTGTGATGGTATATATTCACACTCAGTTGCAAGTTTACATGTTTCCACCTTCACCTCCTCATCGAATGCTGGGGCATTAATCTTCTCATCGAACATTGCCCTCTTAGCCTTATCCGACAGCACACTCCATGCTTGCGAAACAAGTTCAAAGGCCCCATCTGCGCCAACAAACTTGTTCTCCTCAGAGTGAATCAGGGAAGCTAAACTCATGTACGATTCCCTCATTATGGCAACATCGTCTTGCGCACCTACACCAAGCATAGTGTACCAATCAATTTCACCATTTATTTTGATCTTAGCAGCCAGGTATATACCAAATATTTTTATCATCTGCTTAATACCCTCAAGACCAGGAAACAAATTTCGAGCCATACAAGCGAACCTCATTGCAGTATAAACATCACCTGCAGCAAACATTTTCTCAGAAATCTCTTTGGCTCTGATGGCCTTATGCTTATTTGACTCATCCATGTGCCTGCGGAAATATTAAGATACAATCCACACTTCTCTTCTGCACTCAAAAACTACACAGCAGGATCCTCCATTGATAGGGTTATGAAAACAATTTATAAATTTTCATAGGAATGCATTCATTCTCTACTGTGATCAATAAAGTGCATTATAATCACTAACCATCAAATGATCGGAAACCCCTTTCTTTTCCTCCCTCTTCTTTCGTTTTCTACAATTCTAAGTTTCTAAGTTCTAACTGCTACCTAACAGCATACTGAGAGTAAAATTGAAAAGAGAAATAGAAACTTCGAAGATAATTTGAAATACCTCAAATCTCGATGATGCTGTTGGAGAACTGGTGGAAGAAGGAGAAGAGAAGAAAGATCAAATAATGGGAGAAGAAAGAACTTATTTTTAGGCAAATCCTGCTTTTGCTGACTTGATTCTTTGCTTGTGGAAAAAACCGCAGATTCGGGGAAGTTCGTTTTGCAATTTTCAAAATTAATTCAAATATGGGAAATTGGGAATATATCTATTTATTATGTC
>NC_029793.2:102319628-102320581 GCF_000816755.2 Arachis ipaensis
ACATCAGTAATATTTTTATATTTCACATTAAAATTATCCATATATAAAAATTTTAGCCTACCAAAATCCCTCCTAACGTGTTTGGATCACTTTTCCTTTTTTGCATTTAGTCAAACTTTTACGGAGGAGTATGTCAATTTTTTTTAACTTGTAAAATTTTTAAATATTTAATTTTGAGAATTTAATTTTTAAAATTTAAATTTAGCATATAAAATTCAAAATTTAAAATTAAGTTCAAAATTTAGAATGAAAAAATCAATTGATATTGACATTGAAAAAGTTAGCTCGCTATTAAGTTCAAATTTTATTATTCAAATTTCTTTGACAATTTTATATTTTATCTTTTTCATTTTTTTCTTTTAATTTTAAGCAAAATTTTTAATCATGTCATATATATACAAAAAAATCAGTTACTAAATTAATTATTTATAAAAAATATACATTAAAATAAATTAAATAATATATATTTATATATAATATATAGTAGTTAATTTGATTGTTAATTTTTTGTGTGTATGTATAACATTACTTTGCTATTTTTCGATGTGAGGATTATAATATTTTTGTTTTTTAAACTAGAATTATTAAGATGATTCTTTGTATTAAAATAATTCTCTTGTTTTAGTCTTTAAATTATATGTAAAACATAATGTTTATAATTTTATATTTAAAAAGTACACCAAATCTCTTTTAAGCCTAATCTAATAGTCAATAGATATAGTACATAAGCTTACGTTAACAAGAAAATTTTCATAAACAAATTAAAAATATCTTTTCAAAAACAATTAAACAACATTTAAATATCAAATTATTTTTTGGAGCAAAAATCAATTAAGTCCATCTCGATTACGACCAAATTGGTTGGATTCCAACAACCGATTATGTTTTTTTGTATTTTTTTTTCTTTTTACATTTGTAATATATGTATTATTTTTAGTAGTGTAATTTTTATA
>NC_029793.2:102320721-102386097 GCF_000816755.2 Arachis ipaensis
TTAGTAATTCATTATTTAATATTATTTAAAATATTATTACATAGTTCTAAAATTGAACTGTATCGGTCGGTCAAATAAAAAACTGAAGACTAATCCGATTTAGTTTGTAAGAACCATTAATAGAAGTGAGGTTTGGATGAGCATCGTTGCTGATAAACATCCAAAATTGAAAGAACCATTATGTCAAGAATCAAGATACTAATAAACTAAGTTCGTGGTTATGTACTGATTTTATACGAGAAAAACAAATTTTTACTATTGGCGGTTATCTCTCACATGAAAATAATGATAGGATGGTATTTCAATTTAGGTTTAATTACTCTGTTGTTTTTATAGTTTTGTAAAATTTTTAATTAAATTTTTATATTTTTTTTTAATTGAGTTCTTGTACCAAATTTTTTTTTAATTAAGTCCTTTTTAGTAGTAATTGACTTAATTTTATAGAGACCCAACTAAAAAAAAATGGTACAGAACCTAAATAAAAGGAAAAAAAAGTGTAGTCAATTAAAAAAAAATTGATTCAAGGGCTCAATTAAAATAAAAAAAGTATAGGGACTTAATTGAAAATTTTGCGAAACTATAGGACCAGAAAAATAATTAAACCTCCAGTTTATTGTTACAAATAATCATATTGCAACTGTGCCACAAGAAGTTGAGAATATTATTTAATTTAGAGTAAATGTCGATCCTAACTATTTGTCCGATGAATTTTGCATTTCTTAATAAATATAAAAATTTAAATTGATCTCTATCTATTTTTATATATGTACAATTTCGTCTTTACAATCGATTTCCAACAAATCACTTGCTGATGTGTCAGTAAGTTGTACACGTGGATTTTTCTCTTTCATAATTGAGACAAATCACCTCCTGGACCTTTGACAAAACATTGCATTCCATAAATAAGCGTTATCATCTGGGTGTTCAAAGTTGTTTATGATTTTTTCTTTATTATTCATTATCTTCATTATATGTAGAGTGAAAATAAGCGTTTTTCTCCCAAAGAAGACTATGGCTACAGAAGTTAGAGACTCTTCTTTACGAACCATGGAGAAAAGTAGTAAAGCTGGAAACAATTTGTGCTGGAGTCCAACTCTGAGTTCCACTGGGAGTATAGGAAAAAGGGTAAACCAAGGCAAGAAAAAATTTGTGGCACCCAGATATCATTGTGGCACATATGCAATATTGTTTAAATTTAGCACCGCAGAAAATCTGAACATGCTTTTTTTTTTCTCTTATTTTAAGGTAAGATTCTTTAAATTTATTTTGTTTCAAAATTTGTTGTTGTTACCATGGAGTGTTATTTATCGCATACCGTAGCTCCACATTGCAAATATTTGCTTGGCTTGAAGAATATATTGCTTTATATACACATAAAGCCGATATCAATCAGAATGGAGTGGTTGAAAGTTTGAAGAAGATGGAGGAAAGATTGGAGGCACTGGAAGTCATGATGACAAAGTAGAGAACTGAAAAAATATTTGGAAGCAACACTAAATGCAGAACCCTAACCACTTTTTTAATTGGAATTGCAGTTACACTTCTAATTTTATCAATTTTCAGTGGATTAATTGATAAAAATATAAATTTGTTTGGTGTTGTATTTTGTGTAGGTTTGCTGAAGGAAAAGGAAAAGTAGCAGCTAGGGTTTCATTTAGGAATAGGGTAAAAAGTGTGTTAATAGAATTAGGGTTTGTGTATAAAATTGGGGATTTTGGGTTTAATTTGAATAAGATAATTTTAATAAAATTGGAGCATAGAGTACTAATTTTTAAAAAAACTAATTTAATCTCTAAAGTTACTTTAAAATATTTGTGGTATAAAAATATTAATTGATTCTCAATGAATTATTCTAATTGAAAATACATGGTAATATAATTAAATTTCTTTATCTTTAAACTTAAGGTATTAAATGATATAAATATAAATTATCTAAAATTAAATCATATAAAATTATTATTATTTCATAACTTCCAACTTCATAATTTAAACATAAAAAAATAATTCAATAATTATAAAATTAGACAAAATTCTAATTTAAATAGCCAAACCTCATTATTTTCGAATTTCTTAGAACTTTAAATCATAAATAGGAAAATAATCTATAAGTATAGAGTTTGGATAAAAATCTTAATTTTTATTTCAAATCCAATTAATTGCTTTTAATTATTTTTCAATAAAAATAATTTCTAAAATTAAAACTATAAATAAATATATATAATTTGAGATTAGTTCAAAATAGGACTTTTCAAAAGTCTTTGGTCTTACACTATGCACCTGGCAGGGATGGTAGGTCAATCCCGCCTGTCGAGGTCGCGGTGGCGACGTAAGGGCGGTGGTTAGTGCCGCTTACGTTGAGATGTGAAGTCTATGGCAGAGTATCTCGCTCACATCCGGATTACAAGAGTGTGCCCGACACTATATCCGTGGGTAGTGTGCCCGACACTATATCTGTGGGGGGATCCCAGTTATATTCATGACCGAAAGGCGACATCTCCATGGGGATGTGTCAGGTTGGCAGTTGAACCGACGATGAGATATCACAGCCAAATAAGACAGACATTCATCATATGCATATTTTATCTGTTTGTTTTCTTTGCTAACTTGCATTGTTTACCTAATTGTATAACATGATTATTTGCTTCTTGAATTTCTTGATATACATGATTATACTTATGTTTTACTTGCATTGTTATTACTTGTGTTTTCTGCTGGGATTGAGGAGGTTCGGAAGGTGGTGGCGATGGGATCGCATGGAGGTTAGGCTGGTGAAGACTGTGGGACAGCGGTGTAAATGTTAGATTACCCTTACTTTCATTATGGTTTTAAAGTGATGGTTTTAAACTTTAGTATGCTTTAAGCTTGAATATTTATAATTGATATGAAGTTCTAGGATTGCCTCTGGCGTCCCAGAGTCTTATATCTCACATTACTGGGCACTGTTACCATAATGAGAACCTCCGGTTCTCATTCCATACTTTGTTGTTGTTTTTCATATGCAGGGCATAACCTACCTCGGTGAGTTGCGAGATGGTGACAGAGCGAAGGATCTTGATTATCTTTTGGAGTCTTTTAATTTCTTTTGTTTTCCTCAAAAAACACACACACACACACACACACACACACACACACACACACACACACACACATATATATATAGTTTCAAATACCAGAATTTTCATATGGCATAAAAATATAAAGGATATAAGTATGATGTGAAACATAAGTTACAAGATAGACTTGATGTGCAAGATGATATGTTTCAAATATTTGATGGTAAAGCAATGCGGCAAAAGGTTATAACACAAGTTGGGGTTAAAATGATGTGCTTAACGTCCACATACTGATCTTATATCAACTTTAGAGATTCAATTATTCAAACTTCAACATAATTTATCTCCATCATTTTTAACCGTACTTCATTGAGCAACTCATCCGAAGGTTCTCAACTTTGTTAAACACTTTGCAATCCTTACTACTGGTTATAAGTCCCACATCAACAAAACTCTTTCACGTAAAACAAGGTTTCACAACTCCCTGTGATGTCGTACACTTATTCACCTTTTGCATTCACCAAACGTGTCCTAAAGGACTAATGTGTCGTATACTAAGTCTAATGGTCGCACAAAATGCTAAAATTAATCTCGAGTATACTTAGAAGGATAGTAGACCATAGAAAAGAAAGAAAAGTAAAAAGGATCGTGTTCGTGAGAATTTGAAAGAATTATTGAAATCACAAGTAGACAAGGATAAACAAGTAATGAAGAATGTTGGAAAAAGCATCAACTGATAACTTTAAGAGTAACTCTTGAGTCAAAGGGATTGGATAGGATCAATAAGATGAAAAATAACACAGTATTTTGAAACGAATTCAAGCTAAATCAAGAAATATGAGGTTTACAGAAGAAGAATATCCAAACCAAAAACAAAGTTTATAGAACTCAAGAGTATGGTTTAAAAATATTTTCGAATGCATTGTTCGTAAAGAATGGAAAACTTAAGGGAAAATCATTTCATGTTCTGAAAGAGAAAATGGATAACAAACATCCTTCAAAAGATTAATAAAAGCATAAATGTGGCACTATTTCAATATAAATTCAAGTGGAAATAGATTACACAAACTTTGTAAATGGAAAGATTAATTTGGCTAAGAGCAAAATTGTATTTTCTATTCTTTTTTTTTAAGCATGTATGAAAACTATAATCTTGTTGGAAGAAAATCTGAGATAAATTTTTACTCATAAAAGAAAAGATGATGCATTACAACCAAACAGGTTTAAATCACATAGAAATTTTCAGAGTATAAGGTAAAGGAGTGTACGCTAAATTGAAAGCGATTTTATTAAAACTTCAATAGATGTATCGCCCCAAAACAAGTTCAAATTACACCAAAGAGAGGCACTGCTTAAGTAAAGCAATTCTAGTCAGGGACAACTTTGCATAAAAATAAATCGAAACTTGTTTAAAAAGGTTTAAGACAAAACTTCAATAATATACTTTAAGTCACAACTTTATAAGGATGTTCAATAATATTTTTTATGTGCTAAAAAAAAGAAACTAACTCATTTTAAGAAAGAGACTTAAATTAAAGGATTTCAATTAGGATTCATAAAGCATGTCACTCATAGAAACAAAAAGCTTAAGAAGAAACTTAACAACTTAAAAAAGTTGATTCAACACTTAAATTTCTTCAAAAGAATTTAAAACCTTTTCAAAAATGGTTCAAAACAAAATTCTGAAAGTATACTTGAAATAATCGCCTCGCAAGTATCATTTAAGAAGATCACGATGTGCTTAAAATGAAATCAGTCCATGGAAGAAAGGACCTTTAATTAAGGGAATTCAAACAAGAACTCACTGGGTATGGATTATCAAATGAGTTTTCAATTGGTCTAAAAGAATACAAAACACGCCAGGAAGACAACTCAATCAATAGAAAATTCTCAAGAAAGAACCTTTGACTAAAGAAAGACAAATAAAAGGACAAATGGTGCATTAGATGGAAACGAATTAAAGTTGATTCGGATGAGAATGAGATTCGCAAGAAATGGAAAACTAAGACTAATGGTGACGTTTAAAAAAATAAAAGGGTAGTTAAAAACAGAATTAAATATGACATCCACAGAAATAAAAAAGTTTAAGAAAGAAATTGGTCCATTCATGAGAATAAAGACATGAGTCCAACATTTTTTTTGTAAGAACAACAATTGCATAAATAATATAGTATGCTAAACCAAATTCGAATGAAAAAAATAAATTAGGTGAAGCTTACCAAACAAAACCAACTGGAAAGAGACAAAAACCTTTCTTTGAAAAATATCTAAATATATAGTCAAATCAGGATATTCGCAAAAACTGTAATAAAATTGTTAGAAAATCAAATTGTATTTAAAGTATATATACATTTCCATAAATCAGTGAAGAAACAGGCGAGGTATTGGAAACAACTAGTTTTAAACTGTATAAGAAACTTTTAACGTTTATATAAAGAAGTACATATCAAATTAAAAGTGGTTGTATATTTCAAATCAAAAACGGTTTTGTTAAGATTTAAAGAATGGCTGTAATTATTGTCAAATAAGAGGAAAACTAAATTACAATTTATTTACAAAAGACTCGAAATATGAATTTAAAAAGCTGTCCTGCATCAAAACAGATTCAAATGTATATAAAAAATATGTGATTCAAAAAGAAGTGCCTAAATAAAGAAGGTAAATACACCAAGGGTTTTAAACAGGCATATGCAGTTAGGATCAAACAAAAGCGTACGTGAACAAGAGAGTAGGATTGAAAGATAATCTGTTCACTTTCCAAGAAAAGTATCGCAGACAAGAACCTTAGAGCATACCAAGCAGGAATAAGATAAGTGATATTCGCAGAGTTCAAGACACCTAACCGAGTAACCTCAAGAATTAACTCCTAACGTTCCCAAAACCTGCGATTCGCATTACCTATGACTCGCATATTGTCTATGATAACCCATTGGTGTTTCCATATACATAATTCACTAGTGTTAAGCCGGCCAAACTTAATACCAGGAATTATGCAATGCAAGACTATTGGCATTAATCAATAGACCGTCATGTGCATAAAGCTCTAATTCTCGTTATTCAAACAAGACCTGCTACATGACAAACTCTCAGAGTATGCAATTGAAGCATAAACAATCCATTCGCAAGGCTCTACAGGAAAGACTGCTTTGATACCATAATGTAACACCCTCACTATTAGAAGTCACGCTTTCGGCTGCGCTACTCTGATAGCAAGGAGTATTACGACTACTTTACATACTAAATACTAAAATAGGAGCATGTGACTCAACACTGTATCGCTGATTTCCTTGAAAACCGGAAATAAACACTTTATCTTAAGAAAAATACAAACAGGCATAGATTCATATACAAGATTCCTTACATAATAACTCATAATATAATATACATATAAAACATACAATTCCTATCCCTCTTACAAACTTGTAATAACAAAGACGAGGGAATAAAATAATCTAATTAATACAACAACATATCAACCAAACGCAGTATAACTCTTCTTAACGCTTCTTCATCCGGTTCCTGAAAAGGTAAAGCTGTAGGGGGGTGAGAACCTAACCACACGGTCTCACCACGGAGTTTCAAAGTTGTCATAAGAAGATATTCAATAAGAAAACTGTTTTCAGATTCTGTGATTATCATTGTCTTATAAATACTTCTAAAATCCAATAGCTAATCGTTCAAAACCTTTTCAAAAAGGCAGTGTTTAACATTTTTAGAAATTCAAAATCTTTCCTTTCTCATAAGCAAATCTCAATCAGAAAAAAAAACCACACAATCAAACAACACAGTCATTAATTCAGCACCAAGGTTCATTCTCAAATGTAGCACGCCAGGACAAACACAGGCAAGACAGACAAGGAAAGCACAAGTAGGTAGCAGCTACAGCAAATAGTTCAAGTAGCAGTTAAGAACAGTTTAGAAATTAGGCAAACCAAAACAATTTCAAACCCAAGCAAAGCATACGAATGCATATGATGCATGCCTGTCCTATGGCTGATGAGGCTCATCTGTCGGTTATCCAGCCAACCCAACAAGTCTGAATTGTCCTTAGACCATCCCCCGACGTGCATCCCCAAGAGTCTATGCATAGCTTTTTCTCAAATAATCAATATTGCTCAATAGGGGTAACATTCCCGGGAATTTATATAGTGCCCGGTCACACTTACGTCGTAGGGTCAACAGAGTATCGAGTTTTCAACCTGGTACACGTGGTGGCAAGCCACGGCACTTAATCCAGGGAACCTCGTATCTCAGATATTTCAAATTCATAAGCCATATAAATAATTCATTCATCATTTATCAACATCTAAGCCATTCTCAATATCATCATCATTCGTCAATCCATATCCATTTCCATATTCATTCAAAAATCATATTTCAAATCAATCCTCATCATCCTTCTTTTCGTTTCGTTCACTAACAATTCTCAATCCAAAACATAACTTTTTCTTTGATAAATGAAGTATTCTTAAATTATATAATGCTTAAAATTAAACCTTTTAAAATAACTACTTCAAATGAAACTTCTAATTTTATAAAATTTCGGCAGCATCTCCTCTAAAACTCGGATTCTGCTACCCTTTTCGGGTCCCATCCAAACATTTCTCAAACCTTTCCAAAACCTCAATCATTTTCCAAGATTCGGCTAGTTCCAATATCAAATAATTTTCAAAGCGAATCAGTGCCCATAATAGATCTCTTTTTAAAATCAAACCAGCTCAAATACTAATCATTTATAAAGTCACTAACTCAAAATTAAACCATTTCCAAAGCCAGTTCCTTTACATCATCAAAAATAGCTTCAAAACCAAGAAAAGCCATTTTTCATAATAATCAACTAAATAACCTTTCAAACTAATTTCTTTTCAGCAATCACAAACTACTCAAGCAGTCAAGCAATCAGTCATTCAGTCCAGCAAACAACCACATTTAGAAGACAATTATAATCACAGGCATATGTTCTCTCGCATTAATATCTATTTATCACAACTCTGTAATATAAATTAGATTTTAAGAAAAAACCCTACCTCATTCGCGATTCAACTACGCGACAAACTGCATTTCTATTCTTATCCCACAACAACAGCATCAATACTGACCATTCCAGGAGTAGCCACAGCCTCTAAACACAACCTTAGCTCAATCCTAAAACATTAATGTTGCGTAAAACTCAATAATCTATAACAGAACATCAGCTAAAAGAGTTTGGAACAAGGAACGACTTACTGGGCTGACGAATGATCGAGAAAACGGAGCAACAGCAGCCCCGATGACGACGCAGCACCTTGATGCTGTATGTAGCAGCCATAGAACTCAGCATTCAAGACCCGTAACTCGATCCTATGACACCAAGACCCCAGATCCTCAAACAATTTAAAACAAAAATACTAATTTAAAGATTTCAGAATGCATCGCTTACCCAAACAGACTTAGGCCTCAGTGGTGGTTTTTGGTGGCAGTGGCAGCGGCGTGGAGCTCCGGTAACGCGCGGCAGCTCGCTCGCGAGCTCCCTCCCTCTCTCTCCTCGCGTTCGCCTCTTTCTCTCTCCTCCATTGTTGGCGACGACAGCAGTGACTAGTGGTGGGCTGGGCGCAGCTGGGCGGCGGCGGGATGAGCTCGACGGCGAGGCGTGGTGGCGCGGCGGCGATGCTCCTCCTTCCCCTCTTCTCTTTTCTCTCCGTGGATCCCTCTCCTCCTTCCCTTTTTGTTTCATTTTCTTTTCTGAAGGAGTTGTGTGGTGTTGTATTTTATGTATGTTTGCTCAAGGAAAAAAAAAAGTAGCGGCTAGGATTTCATTTAGGAATAGGGTAAAAAGTGTGTTAATAGAATTAGAGTTTGTGTATAAAATTGGGGATTTTGGGTTTAATTTGAATAAGATAATTTTAATAAAATTGGAGCATAGAGTACTAATTTTAAAAAAAAACTAATTTAATCTCTAAAGTTACTTTAAAATATTTGTGGTATAAAAATACTAATTGATTCTTAATGAATTATTCTAATTGAAAATACATGGTAATATAATTAAATTTCTTTATCTTTAAACTTAAGGTATTAAATGATATAAATATAAATTATCTAAAATTAAATCATATAAAATTCTTATTATTTCATAACTTCCAACTTCATAATTTAAACATAAAAAAATAATTCAATAATTATAAAATTAGACAAAATTCTAATTTAAATAGCCAAACCTCATTATTTTCGAATTTCTTAGAACTTTAAATCATAAATAGGAAAATAATCCATAAGTATAGAGTATGGATAAAAACCTTAATTTTTATTTCAAATCCAATTAATTGCCTTTAATTATTTTTCAATAAAAATAATTTCTAAAATTAAAACTATAAATAAATATATATAATTTGAGATTAGTTCAAAATAGGACTTTTCAAAAGTCTTTGGTCTTACACTATGCACCTGGCAGGGATGGTAGGTCAATCCCGCCTGTCGAGGTCGCGGTGGCGACGTAAGGGCGGTGGTTAGTGCCGCTTACGTTGAGATGTGAAGTCTATGGCAGAGTATCTCGCTCACATCCGGATTACAAGAGTGTGCCCGACACTATATCCGTGGGTAGTGTGCCCGACACTATATCTGTGGGGGGATCCCAGTTATATTCATGACCGAAAGGCGACATCTCCATGGGGATGTGTCAGGTTGGCAGTTGAACCGACGATGAGATATCACAGCCAAATAAGACAGACATTCATCATATGCATATTTTATCTGTTTGTTTTCTTTGCTAACTTGCATTGTTTACCTAATTGTATAACATGATTATTTGCTTCTTGAATTTCTTGATATACATGATTATACTTATGTTTTACTTGCATTGTTATTACTTGTGTTTTCTGCTGGGATTGAGGAGGTTCGGAAGGTGGTGGCGATGGGATCGCATGGAGGTTAGGCTGGTGAAGACTGTGGGACAGCGGTGTAAATGTTAGATTACCCTTACTTTCATTATGGTTTTAAAGTGATGGTTTTAAACTTTAGTATGCTTTAAGCTTGAATATTTATAATTGATATGAAGTTCTAGGATTGCCTCTGGCGTCCCAGAGTCTTATATCTCACATTACTGGGCACTGTTACCATAATGAGAACCTCCGGTTCTCATTCCATACTTTGTTGTTGTTTTTCATATGCAGGGCATAACCTACCTCGGTGAGTTGCGAGATGGTGACAGAGCGAAGGATCTTGATTATCTTTTGGAGTCTTTTAATTTCTTTTGTTTAGTACTCCTACTTTTGTATTTATATTTGCCTTAGAGGCTTACTTTGAGAGAGATATATTGTATATGTTGGTTTTACTTTCAAAGCTCTGTATGTCTATATGTAACTAGTTGGCCTAAATTCCGCAGGCTGAGGCTAGTTCCTTATGACTATTATACTCATATATCTATTTAAGCTTTCTAATCTTGTATCTATATCCTATGTCTTAAGTTTGTGGCTTCGTGTGAATGTTTTGCGCTTTTGAAACTCTGTTTTTGAGCTTATTTCTTCATCGGGCTTCTAGAATTATTATATCCTTCTATATATATTAATGTATAATCCTTAGAATTGTCGTGACCTTTAATTAACCTTTTCTTTATGGCATGAGGTAAGGCTTAGGGTAATTAGGGTGTTACATTTAGTGGTATCAGAGTGGTTCGTCCTTGTGAGCCTGAGGGATGGACCGATTGTGCTCCATTGCATACCCTGTGTCTTTTTCTTTGATGCTATTTAGGTTATTTGCTTCATATATGCATAGCATGCTTGTTTGTGAGTACCTTTTTGGGATAATTGAAGCACTAGATTTTTGATATTGAGACTGGTCACCTTGATATCGACTGTTTGTTGTAGACAGGAACCCTAATGGCTACTCGCGGACGAGGTTGTACTCGTACATGGGGAGGAACTAAGAATGACCAATCGGCCAACAACCATGCCGAGTTCATGGCGGCTATGACTAATCTGGAAAATACTATGCAAGCTAACGCTGCGGCAACCATGCAAGCCATGGAAAGGATGGGTCAACCATTGGAGAACGATAATGGAAACAAGAATGGAAATGGCGAAGGAGACAGTAATGACTTAGGAGGTGCTCCGATGACCTTGGATTCGTTTCTCAAGGTTCATGCACCGATTTTTAGAGGTTCAACCAACTCCACTGAAGTGGACAATTGGTTTCGAGCTATGGAGTGCGCACTACAGGCTCAGCATGTTCCAGCTAACAAATACGTAGAGTTTGCAGCCTATCAACTGTTAGGAGAGGCACAACATTGGTGGTAAGGAGAGTGCTAGTTGCTGCGACTTCTAAATGCGAAGATTCCTTGGGACGTGTTTCAAACGGCGTTCTATAGGAAGTATTTCCCAGGGTCGGTAAGAGAAGCTAAGGAGTTAAAGCTTATGCAGCTGAAGCAAGGCTCATTGTCTGTGGCCGAGTACACTAGTTGGTTCGAGGAAATCTGTAGGTTCTCTAGGGTGTGTCAAGGTGCCCCAGAGTCCTACGAGAGTTGGAAGTGTATAAAGTATCAAGGGGGTTTGAGGGACACCATTATGACTGCTGTGGCTCCTTTGGAGATATGAGTGTTTTCTGAGCTTGTAAACAAGGCAAGGGTGGTGGAGGAGTGTGCTAAGAAGGTGACATTGGCGAGAGATAACCGAGGAGGAAACAATGCTAGAGGCCAAGGCAAGTACTTTCAGCCGAGGGGTCAGAACTTCAAGAGGGGAGGACATCTCTCTCAAGGTCAAGGCAACATTAGAAGCCCACTTTTGATCAGTACCACCAGGCGAGAGGAAGAGGTAATCAGGGTAAAACATCTCCGGATTTAATTTGTAATCGTTGTGGGCGTTTCATCCTTATGATTCGTGCAAGTTGGGTATAGGTAGATGCTTTACATGTGGATTGCCTGGACATCTGGCGAAGGATTGTCCTCGTGGGAGGAACCAAATGCAGGTCAGAATCAACACCAAGGAAGGGTGTTTGCTGTGAACGCAAATGATGCGGCTAAGGGGGATCCCTTAATGAGAGGTATATATTTAATTGGTGATAAAACATTGGTTGCATTATATGATACTGGAGCTTCGCATTCGTTTATTGCATTTGATAAAGTTGAGGAACTAGGATTGAAAATGCCAGAATTATCTTTTGATTTGCATGTGCATACCCCGTACCAGATGGTTGTGACAAAGTTAGGTTGTAGGCAAGTATCTTTCAAGCTTGAGAGTAGAGAATTCATTCATGATTTGATTTGTTTACCAATGGTTGGGTTGAAAATGAATTTGGGGTTTGACTGGTTGTCAAATAATCGGGTTTTATTGGATTGCTTTGAGCGATCAATTCAGTTTATGCCATAAGGGAAAGGTGGAGCAGTGATAGTTGAGGGTTATTACCTGAACTCTGTGTTGGTGAACTGTAGTGGAGAGGAGTGTCAGGGTTATATATTGTTGGCTATGAATGCATTAGGCGATGAATAGAGGTTAGATCAAATTCCGGTTGTTAGAGATTTTCCTGAAGTATTTCCTGAATATATTCGTGAATTTCCGCCTCAAAGGGAAATTGAATTTGCAATTGAATTGGTGCCGAGAGCTGGACCAGTATCGATTGCACCGTGTAGAATGGCTCTGATAGAGCTAGCTGAACTAAAGGCTCAGTTGGAAGAGCTTCTAAACAAGAGGTTTATTCGACCGAGTGTATCTCTGTGGGGAGCACCAGTTTTGTTGGTAAAGAAAAAAGATGGGGAAATGCGACTTTGTGTGGATTACCGACAATTGAACAAAGTGACAATGAAGAACAACTATCCGTTGCCGAGGATACATGACTTAATGGATCAATTGCAAGGAGATGGGGTATTTTCCAAGATTGATCTGAGATCTGGTTACCATCATATACAGGTGAAGGAGGATGACATTCCAAAAACTGTATTTAGGATGCCATATGGACACTATGAGTTTGCGGTGATGTCCTTTGGGTTGACGAATGCACCTACTGTGTTCATGGATTACATGAAGAGAGTATTCGTCCCTTTTTGGACAAATTCGTGGTGGTTTTCATAGACGACATCTTAGTTTACTCAAAGACGGCGAAGGAGCATGAAGAACATCTGAGGATTGTGCTACAAGTTTTGAAGGAGAGAGAATTATATGCTAAGTTGTCCAAATGCGAGTTCTGGAAGGAGGAAGTGAAGTTCTTAGGTCACGTGGTGAGTAAAGATGGAATAGCCGTAGATCCTTCAAAAGTAGAGGCGGTGGTGGAATAGGAAAGACCGACGACGGTAACAGATGTTAGGAGCTTTTTGGGGTTAGCTGGATATTACAGAATTTTTATTCACGGGTTCTCACAAATCGCACTACCAATGACTAAGTTAACTAGGAAAGAGACACCGTTTGTGTGACGGCGGAGTGTGAGGAGACCCTTCAGACTTTGAAACAAAAGTTGACTTCAGCGCCAGTTTTAATTCTACCTGAACTACATGAGCCGTTTAAAGTATAATGTGATACTTCTCTGAATGGTTTGGGTTGCGTGTTGATGCAACACCGGAATGTGGTGGCTCACGCATCGCGTTAATTGAGACCACATGAGGTGAATTATCCAACTCATGACTTGGAATTGGCAGTGATTGTGTCTGCGTTGAAGATTTGGAGGTATTACTTGTACGGAGTGAGTTTTAGAGTCTTTTCTGATCACAAGAGTCTTAAGCATATCTTTGATTAGAAAGAGCTCAATATGCGTCAGAGGGGGTGTATGGAGCTGCTTAAGGATTTTGATTTTGAACTGAGTTATCACCCTGGGAAGGATAATGTGGTAGCGGACTTTTTGAGTAGAAAGTCTTTGACTGTTTCTTGGATGAGGATCAAGGAAGAGGAGTTAGTAGATAAGTTTGCAGAACTTAAGCTGGATATTGGTGAAGCTAACGGACAAGCCTGTTTGAACCAGTTGTGCATTTCGAGTATGTTTAAGTCAGAAATTCAAAAGGCTCAGCAAGACGAACAAGAACTTCAGAAGATGTTTCAACCAATTGGTAAGAAGAGGCATGGAGAGTTTATTGAGGATGAGGAGGGGTTGTGGAGGTATAAAGGGAGAATTTGTGTTCTGGATGTCGAAAGTCTGAGACCAGAGTTGTTATTGGAAGCTCATAACAGCAGGTTTTCTATTCATCCAGGAAGTATAAAGATGTACTATGATCTAAAAAAGATGTTCTGGTGGCATGAGATAAAATGTAGCTACAGTTGTGTCTAAGTGTCTGACGTGTCAGAGAGTGAAGATAGAGCCCCAGAGAACGTCAGGAATGTTAGAGCTACTTGAGATTCCTCAGTGAAAGTGGGAAGGAATTGCCATGAATTTTGTGACTGGTTTACGAAGGACTAGGTCGGGATTTGATGCGATTTAGGTGATCGTGGATCACTTAACCAAGTCTACTCACTTTCTGCCTATCCGAGTGAACCACTCTATGGAGGAATTGGCGAGGTTGTATATCAAGGAGATTGTAAGGTTGCACGGTGTGCCATCGAGCATAGTGTCGGATGGTGATCCTCGATTCACATCAAGGTTTGGAGAGCCCTTCAAAGAGCTTTCAGTACGAGACTGTGTCTCAGCACGGCGTATCATCCGCAAACGGATGGGCAAACGGAACGGACTATTCAAACGTTAGAAGGTATGCTGAGGGTGTGTATCTTGGATCAACCGGGAAGTTGGGACCGTTATATGCTATTGGTGGAGTTTGCGTACAATAATAGCTTTCATGCGATCATTGGGATGGTTCCGTACGAGGCTTTGTATGGAAGGAAGTGCCAATCTCCACTTTGTTAGTATGAGGCCGGTGAAGCAAGTGTGTTAAGGCCGAATTTGGTAGCAGAGACTACTGAGAAGATTAAAAGATTCGAGCTAGGATTTTAACTGTACAGAGGCGACAAAAAAGTTATGTTGATCAGAGAAGAAAACCGTTGGAATTTGAAGTGGGCGAGCATGTATTTCTGAAGGTTACTCCTACAACTGGGATTGGAAGAGCGATTAAGATGAAGAAGTTCAATCCGAGGTATATAGAACCATTTGGATTTTGAGGTGAATCGAGTCGGTGGCATATCAAGTAGCTTTGCCGCCGCGTTTGTCTAACTTACATGACGTATTCCACGTGTCACAACTCTGTAAGTACATGTCAGATTTGGCTCATGTGTTAGAGCCTGAGTCAGTTGAGCTGAAGGAGAACTTAACTTTTCAAGTAACACCGGTGCGAATTGATGACACTAGTGTGAAGAAGTTATGCAGAAAAGAAGTTTAGTTGGTCAAAGTTGCTTGGAAGAGAGAAGGGGTGGAAAAGCATACTTGGGAGTTGGAGTCCGAGATGTAGAAGGATTATCCCGAGCTATTCTCAGATAATCACTAAATTTTGAGGACAAAATTTCTTATTTGGTGGGGAGAATGTAAGAACTGCGACTAGTTAACCGCTTAATTAAATTAAATTAATTTTCAAAAATAGGATCCAAAAATTTAGAATGTTAATTAGAAAATTTAAATGTGATTTTCTGACTCAGTAGATTTTTCTGAGTTGAAAAATGTAATTTTCTGTGAAAAATCGCGTAAAAACCCGTACCGGTAAATTAACCGGTAGTACCGGCTTAAATCTGTTCGGTACTATGCGAGGATGATAAAAACTGTAGGAAAACTTAGAAAATTAATTAAAGTTGAAAATCGGGCACTAATTTTAAAGGTCTGGCTCAAAGTTGGGCCAAATGAGCCTAAAACGCTAACGGGTTGGACCGGGCCCAAGTTGAGTCCAAACCCAACATATATAAGTGTGTAAATGAACTCAATTCAGCTCATAACACCCTTGAAGCCCAACCCTAGCAGCTGAGAAAGAAGAGGGAAGGGAAGAGAGAAAACACAATTCACATCCAACTTCATTCAACCATATTTTGAGTTACGATACTCCGATTCATGTGCCGTCAGTGGCGACATGAAGCTCTCGCTGAGCCCGTTAGTTCTATCTAACCTTTGTTGGTAAGACTTCAAATTTCACTCCGCATTATGCTGTTCTAATAATTTTGAAATTTAGGTTTGGTTTTTGAGAGAATTTTTTGTGATTTTGGATTTTAGGTACATTCTAGCACTTTGTTGCTATTGGGTTTTGCTCCTGAAATTGATTGTTGATACTTGTTGGAGTTGGTTGGTGATTTATTGGTGATTTGGAGGCTTGAATTGGACTCAATTTGGTGTATAGCACATATTGGGAATCGGCCAAGGTATGGTTTTAGTTTCCTCTATGTAATATGTAATATTTTTGGACACTTAAACTAGTGGACCATAGGATAGGTTTGAATTGTTGATAGTGAATTATGATTATTGATGCTTGTGATGATTTTAAGGAATTGTGATATTGTTGTTGATTATTGAGATTGAAGTTGAATAATGACAATATTGAGTAGTGATATTGGGTTTGGATGCTTGTGGACGTTGATGAATGTTGAGGATTTTTGAATTAAGGTTAAGTTGTGAGTTATTGAAAATATGAAGGTGTGTAAGTAGGAATTTTGAGAGGAAATGGTGAAAATGTGTATGGATAGGTTGAAAAATTAATTGAGAGATATAAGAACATCATTTAGGTCCATTGGAACTGTTTTGATTGTAGGATAATGGGTTTTGATTGTGAATTTTGAAGGTTTGAGAACCTAGTAAACTTTTGGTAAAAACCAATTTTTTGTGAACTTTGACGGATCATATCTTGAGTTACGGTTTTTAAAATTGAATAAATTTTGTATCAAATTAAATATAATTTAAATGGCTTTAAAATGGTATATATTTTGTGAAAATTAGACTTTTGTGAAAAAGATATGATCGTTGGAAGTTCGTGTCAAAAATCTGATTTCTGTGATGTTGCAGAAATTGTGAGTTCAAGTTTGTGCACATGCACACTATTGTGCGCATGCTCTGAGTAGGGGCCATGTTTTTACTTGTGCGTATGCACACCCTGTGAAATTTTGAAAACGTGCGCACACATACTAGTGCGCACACTGCAAAATTTGTAAGTTGTGTGTATGCACAACATCGTGCGTACGCACATGTCAGGAAGTACCTTCTGTTGACGGCGTTCGCACGTATCCATGTGTGCATACAAAACAGAAAATTTTACCTTATCTGCGTACGCACACCTCTATGCATATGCACACTTTGGAAAAACTCTTTTGGGAGTGTGGTAGCACAAATCTCTACACCTTCGTACTAGTGTACCAGCAAGTGTATTGGGCCGTCCAAATAATACCTGAGCGAGTCAGGGTCGATCCCACGAGGATTGTGGTTTGAAGCAAGCTCTGGTTATGTTGCAGGTCTTAATCTGGCGGAATAAAAAAGTTGTTGGATTAAGTATATGGAGTTGGATGAAGTATCATGAAACTGTGAAAGGAATATGTGATAGGATTAGAGTTGAGAGTCGGAGTTGCTTTATCTTTCTGAATTAACTCTGGTATTACTGCTTCCTTTTCTTGTGAGTGATTTCTTCAATGGTAGGCTGACGGAGGAAAAATGTCGGTAAAGATTTTCACAAAAATGTCGCGTTGCAAGTATAGTTCTAAACCAACAAATTATCCTCAATCAACGTTTAAATTGTTTGTCACAAATACAAACCCAATAAAATTAACCTAAGTATTCAAACCTCGGGTCGTCTCTCAAGGAATTGCAGGGAAGTACGTTTATTATTTGTTATAGAAAAGTATTTTTGGGGTTTTGGAATAAGAGACAAAAAATGTAAACAACAAGGAAGTAAACTAACAATTAAGAAAAGTCCTAGCTAGGATTGATAATTGGAATTCTTATCCCCATTATCTTATTCACTTGTTATGGTAATTGCCTTTTGCTATCACTTAGTTAACCTCTAACAATTGGAGGAAAGTCAAGTGAGCAAAATCAACTTAACTTCACTAATCCTAATCAAAGAATAGAGTTAGTGAAGCTCAAGCCAACTAGCAACTTTAAATCACTAACCAACAAGAGATTTTGACAATTCAAGAGTCTCCAAATTACTCAATCCAAGCTAAGAATATAAAATATAATTTAAAATCCTACCAAACATTTTATCAAACGCTTGGTAGGCACAAAATAAAAGCATGATAAAATTAACAAGGAATATTAAATCTAAACAACCAATTGCAAGCATCAATGACTAACAATTAAAGAAAGTAACAATAAACATGGAAAATATAAATTGCATTAACCGAAATCAAATGTGACAAGAGCTCATAAACATAAAAATGGCGGAAAAGGGAAATTAACAAGAGAAGAAGATGAACTAAAGTGCTTAAACACTAAAAGTAAGACAAAAACTAAATTAAAGGAAGATTGAACCTGAAGCTAAAAAGAAATTGGAAGAAGAAATCCTAAACCTAGAGAGAGGAGAGAGCCTCTCTCTAGAAAATTATATCTAAAACCTAAAATTGTGAAATTGCGAATTGAATGATTGATTCCCCTTCCAGCTCCACTCTGCAGCCTTTAATCTTCATTTTCGGGCCTGAAATTGGGTCAAAAGCAGCCAAAAAATCGCCCTCAGCGAATTCTGTTTAATGCAGCACGTGATACTCGTCACGCATACGCGTCGCTTGCCTGCTGCACCGGTCACGCGTACGCATCGCCCATGCGTGCGCGTCGCTACCAGATTTTGAAATACTTCATTTCTTGTGTTCCTTCCACTTTTGCATGCTTCTTTTCCATCCTCTAAGCCATTCCTGCCCTATAAACCCTGAAAACACTTAACACACATATCACGGCATCGAATGATAATAAGAGAGGATTAAAATTAGCAAATTTAAGGCCAAAGAAGCATGTTTTCAATCATAGCACAAAATTAGGAAGGAAAGTGTAAAACATGCAAATTATATGAATAAGTGTGAGAATAATGGATAAAATCCACTCAATTCAATACAAAATAAACCATAAAATAGTGGTTTATCAATCTTCCCACACTTAAACATTAGCATGTCCTCATGTTAAGTTCAAGAGAACCAAAAGAGTGAAGAGGGACGGTAGGACTTATTAAGTGCAACTTATCTATATGAATGCAACTACATGCAAAATGCTTTTACCTACTTGTTTAAAAGTAAATCAAATTCTCCAAGAATAAATATGAACTGAATTTCACTAATTCAAATCATAAAATGAAGTACACATAAACTTGCAAGAAGAAAGCTCGTGAAAGTCGGGAATAAAGAATTGAGCATCGAACCCTCACCGGAAGTGTATACACTCTAATCACTCAAGTGTTTAAGGTTCGATTCTCTTAATTCTCTACTAACCTTGCTTTCTATGGCTTGCTCTTTTTCTACCAATCAACAAAAATTTAATGTACAAATACACATATCAAGAGGTCTTTTAAGGGTTGTAATAGGGTTAGGGTCAAGGTAGGATTGTATTTGGTCAAGTGGACTAAAATCTGAATCCTTAATTAACCTAAACTTTTCACCTAACTTAAGACAATCCATGTAATCAACATACAAAATCTAACTACCCATTAACTATATTTATCACATATTCATGCATCCGAATTTGAGTACAGTACATATGCATTGCTATCACCATTTACTTTGGGGTATTTTGTCCCCTTTGTATTATTTGCTCTTTTTTTTTTCTTTTTTTTTCTTTCCTTTTGTTTTTCTCAATGCATATGATTAAGGTATTGAATGTATGAACATATCCTCAACATTTTTTTCACATTTTCATAAAAATATACAACACCCAATTCTCAAACCAAATGTTTCCAAACCCAATTTTCCCGCACTTAAATCATGAGCACTCTCACTAGTCTAAGCTATCCTCCGCTTAGAATTAATGATGTGCTAAAGTGAAGAATAAATGGAGTAAAATAGGCTCAACATTTGGTTTGCAAAGGATAATAAAAGGGTAAGGCCATATGGGTATGTGAGCTATAATGAAACAAGGCCTCAATCACGCAAGTGCATGCATATATCAAACAATGGAAATAGAATTAAGCAAGACAAAGATCACAATTTTAGAGAGAACAACACACACCAAAATAAAACATTGGTTGATAAGATACAACCAATCAAATAGGTTCAAAAAGCTCACGGGTTTTGTGTGTTCGAACTCTAAAACCATGTTCCAAAATAAATTTCTTCAAGCAAGTTCAACAAAAATTTTAATTCAAATTAGTTAAATGCTATAAATAGTTTCTTAGAAAAGAATTTATTACTTCAACGAAGTAGTACATAAATGTAAACAATTAGCTACACATGCAATCTATTATGCAATGCAACAACTAACTAACAAAGAAAATTAAACATTGGTGTTGAGATAGGAAGTAGTTACCCACGGAAGTCGGTATCAACCTCTCCACACTTAAAGATTGTACCGTTCTCAGTGGATGCAAAGATGTGCAAGTGGATGGGTTGCTACAACTGATGCGCTTTCTCCAAAGATGGTGCGACGGGACTTGTTTGTTTCTCCATTTAGTAGTCTTCTGTTTCCCTTCTTGGTGGCCATCCTGAAAGAAGAAGAAAAGGAAGAAGAATAACCCACAAACAAAGATATACAATCAAATAAAATATGGGTGGGCTAATGCCAAATAAAAATGAGGTTCTCAACTACATGGCAGCTACAACATGTAAGTGAGAAAACAATATAAGCGAATGGCATATCAATGCAAAAGGAATACAAGTTTCATACAAGATTAGCATTGACCTATGAATGATAATACCCAACAATATAAAATAAGTCACAAAGCACCAAAACAATGCAAGAATATTCAACAGGTGAGTAAGAAAAGTGAACACCAATAGAAAAATAGCAAACTTAGAAAAGAAAATAAAAACATGCACAAAGTTAAAATGCAATGAATGAAAGTATGCCAATGCAATAAGTGAAAGAGAATGAAAGAGGATAAGGATGAGAAGTTCAAGAAATGAAGAAGAAAGTAAGAAAGGAGGAAGAAAGAAAGAGAAAGGAGAGAAGAAAGGATAAGAAATGGGGCAGAGAAGCGACGCGTAAGCGTCGTCCAAGCGCACGTGTGGATTGCAGAATAGGGATGTCACGCGTACGCATCAGTCACACGTACGCGGGGATGTGAATTGTGCCTCGCGCATAACACTCGCACAGTAGTAGCCAACTCTCTGTTTCTAGCACTGGACCATCAGAATTTTGGCGTCGACGCGCACGCGTCGTCCACGCCTACGCGTTGATGGTAAAAAAACACAAGTGATGCGTACGCGTCAGTGACCCGTACGCGTGGGGTTGGCAATGCGTCTAGCACCCCACCAACGCGGTCCTGGCACAACTCTCTGTCCAAGCCGCGCTGCCGTATCGTCCCAGCACCGTTTTCGCATGGTGCATTTTATGGGGTCCACACGTGCGCGTCTACCATGCGCACGCGTGGTTTTTTTTTTTTACAATGCCAGAAATTATTAAACAACTAAACCATAAATTAAACCATGATGGGGTGTCTCCCACCTAGCACTTTTAGTTAAATTCCTTAAGTTGGACATTTGATGAGCTCCTTGTCATGGTGGCTTGTGCTTAAACTCTTCTTCAAATTTCCACCAACGCTTGGACTTCCAATAAGCTCCAACATTTCCAAGTGAATTCACCAAGCCTTGATGAAATTTCTCACAAGCTTTGAGTTCCCAAAGTTGATCCTCGTGTATGTCGGGATCCCAAATCTTGTTTCTATACCCGTCTTTAAGTTGATCATCATTGTTCCAACCGGGTGGCAAGCAATCCGAATTCTCAATGAAATACCAAACCTTTCTCTTAGATCCAACCAATTGATCACTAGTCCAACCTTTGCATCTAGCTCTTGAAATCTCAACCTTAATGAGTCTTGATTTGCAACTCCAACCACTAAACATCCTTCTCTTATGCTTCATTCCACAAAGCCTCCTAAGTTGGCCATCAGTTTCAAGAATACCATACTCAAGTGAGACATTAAAGCTAATAGAGATAAGTTTTACCCCCTCAAATGAAGGAGTAGACGGCAACCTAGGTAGAGAAGTCTCCAACGATCTTGACAAAGCATATTCAACTCCCGTCCAACCTTGCCGAAGGACTTCCACCTTTTGAAAAGATTTTTCACTTTCAAGCTCTTCCTCACCGAGTTCATCCAGCTCTTCTCCGTCACTCACATCATAACTATGAAGTTGAGAAAAATCTACCTCAATGTTGCTTTCAATTTCATCGGGAGATGGCTCTTCTAACTCAAAGATTTCACTTGTGGGTGCAAATTCATTATTAGGATGGATTGATTCATGATCATCATCACCAAGAGAACTTCCTTCTTGATCTATTCCGTCCAATTTTTTATAGGAAATAAGCCTTGGAGGTTGTGCACTAGCCTCCTCAACATCGATTTAAAGCTTCTTGGAGGAATACTCTGCAAATCTAGATTCACATGGAGGTTCAGCACCTCCTAAGTCTTCGACCACTTCTTCCGCTTCAACAATTACGACTTTCTCCAATTGTTCCAATACAAAGTCACATTCTCCAATACAAGATCACATTCCTCACTTTCCACAGGCATTCCTAGTCTCTCCTTCATGCTACATTCTTCATTAGATTCTCCACATGTAGCCATGGGAGTGCCTTGAGTGTTGACATGCAGTGAAGCTAAAGTATCTACTACCTTGGTCAAGTTAGCTATGAATTCTAGCGTCGTCCGCTGTATCTCTCTTTGCCCTTGAAGAAGAACACCAAGGGTGTCATCCATTGGAGAGTGAAGTGGATATGAGGGTTCATTGCTTGGGAGGAAGGGTTCATGATAGGAAAGCAGTTCATCTTGATAAGGATGTGACAGTTCAACACTCTCTATTTTCTCTACTTGTTGCACAACACACTCCCGTCCCTTATTCTCAAGTTGAGATTTGTTAGCCATGAAAGCTTCGTGTGTTTTTCGGCTTTCCTCTCGCTCCATTTGATGGATGGTTGCTTGAAGTCGATCCATTGCTTCCTTAAAATGATCATGTGGCTCTTGTTTTGCTTGGCTAATATAATTAAGATCATATTGTGGTTGAAAGCTCGCATACATTGGAGGTGGTGTATGTTGAGGTGGTGGTGCTTGGGAGTAATTATGTTGGAATGTGGGTGGCTTTATGTATGGTTCATTTGGCTCATAAAGTGGTTGGTATGGTGGATAAGGGTTAGGATCATATCAAGGTGTTTGGTAAAACGGGGCTGGTGAGTATGCTTGAGCGCTATATTGAGGAGGGGGTTCATTGGCATATGGTGGTGGTTGTTGATTGTCACGAAGAGGTCCACCATAACTATTGTCTTGGTATGCATCATGGAATGGTTGTTGCTCATAGTACACTGGAGGAGGTTGTTGCCAAGAGGGTTGATTAAATCCTTGTGGCTCCTCCCATCTTTGATTGTCCCGTCCTTGATGCAAGCCTTCATTGTAATCTCCACTTCCTACAACATAACTGTAACCAAACTCATAGTCAAAGGGATAAAAATTCATAGTAACAAGAGAAAATAAAAATAAAAACTAATAAGAAATAATGAAAATAAACTCCTAAAATTAGAAACAACTAACAAAGAAACAAGAAGCAAACATATTCACAATATGCACAATAACCAATAATAAGGTACACATTTGTAATTCCCCAACAACGGCACCAAAAACTTGACGGAGGGAAAATGTCGGTAAAGATTTTTTCACAAAAATGTCGCGTTGCAAGTATAGTTCTAAACCAACAAATTATCCTCGGTCAATTTTTAGATTGTTTGTCACAAATACAAACCCAATAAAAATTAACCGAAGTATTCAACCTCGGGTTGTCTCTCAAGGAATTGCAGGGAAGTATGTTTATTATTGGTTATGAGAATTGTGTCTTTTTGGGTTTTGAGTTTAATAAGCAAGGAATGTAAATAACAAGCAAATGAACTAACAACTAAGAAAAAGTCCTAACACGGGTTGAGAATCGAAATTCCTATCCTCATTATCATTGTCAATTGTGGTGGCAATTGCAAATTGCTCTCACTTAGTTAACCTCTAACAATTGAATGAAAGTCAAGTAAGCAAGTCAACTTGAGTTCACAAATCCTAATCAAAGACTAGAGTTAGTAAAGCTCAAGCCAACTAGCAACTTTTAATCACTAACCAACAAGAGATTTTGACAATTCAAAAGTCTCCAAATTACTCAATCCAACCTAAGAATATAAAAATCTAATTTAAAATCCTACCAAGTATTTTATCAAACACTTGGTAAGCATAAGATAAAAGCATGATAGAATTAACAAGGAATATTAAATCTAAACAACCAATTGCAAGCATCAATGACTAACAATTAAAGAGAGTAACAATAAACATGGAAAATATAAATTGCATTAACAGAAATCAAATGTGACAAGAGCTCATAAACATAAAACTGGCGGTGAACGAAACGGAACTCTCGCGCGGTCTAGAATTTTCACAATTAAGTTCTCGTTGCAAGTATAGCTTCTAAACCGACAAGAAATCCTTTCGTACAAAAGTTTTGGTTGTCACAAGTAACAAACCCCTAATAAATTGATAACTAAAGTATTTAAACCTCGGGTCGTCTCTCAAGAAATTGCAGGGAAGTATGATTTATTATTGGTTATGGAAAATTATCTTTTTGGGGTTTTTTGAATAGTGAACAGGAAAGATAAACTGGCAAGAAAGTAAATTAATTATCATGAAAACTCTTGCAATGTATAAGAACTGGAAATCCCATCCTAGTTATCCTTATCAATTGTGATGAGAATTGTTTATTGCTCCCACTTAGTTAACTCTTACTAAATAAAGAAAAGTCAAGTGGACCAATCAATGGGATTCCTCAAGTCTTAGTCAACTCCTATGGAAAGACTAGCTTTAGAGGGATCCAAATCAATCAGCAAATTCCAATTTTCAATCAACAACTGAGTTTGATAACTCAAGTGTCACCAATTACTCAACCAAAGCAAAAAGGGGAGAAGAAATCTAAATTAAATTAAAAGCATCAATATTCATGAATTGAAGAAAGCAATCTTAAATCTGAAATATCTCAAATTATATTAAATAGAAAATCAAATCTAACATGGAGTTCATAAATCAATATTGAGAAAATAAACAAACTAAAGTAATAGAATAAATAAAAGTAGAAGAGAAATTAAATTAAAGGAACATTGAACCTGGAATTGAGAAAACGAAGAAATCCTAATCCTAAAACTTAAAAGAGAGGAGAGAGCCTCTCTCTCTAGAAAACTACATCTAAAACCTAAAATTGTTAGTAATGAGTGAATGATTGATTCCTCCATTCTCCAGCCTCTATTATGTGTTTCTGGGCTTGGATTTGGGCCGAAAAGGAGCCCAGAAATCGCTGGGGGCGATTTCTGCAACTTTCTGCACGTGGCGTATGTCACGCGTACATGTAGGTCACATGTGCGCGTCATTTGGATATTTCCCTTATCACGCGTACGCATCAGTCATGCATACGTGTCGCTCGTGTTCTGCGCTAGGCGCGCGTCCGCGTCATCTATGCGTGCGCGTCGCTGCCATTTTCATCAAAACTTCATTTTCGGGCGTTCCTTCCACTTTTGCATGTTTTCTTTCTGTCCTCTAAGTCATTCCTGCCCTATAAAGCCTGAAAATACTTAACACACAGATCATGGCATCGAATTGTAATAAAGGATAATTAAAATTAACAGTTTTAAGGCCTAGGAAACATGTTTTCATATATATCACAGAATAAGGAAGGAATTGTAAAACCATGCTAATTATATGAATAAGTGAGTAAAGACTTGATAAAAACCACTCAATTGAGCACAAGATAAATCATAAAATAGTGGTTTGTCAACCTCCCCACACTTAAACATTAGCATGTCCTCATGCTAAATTCAAGAGAAACTGAAAAAGAGTGAAGGTAGAATGGTGGAATCTATGCAATGCAATCTATCTAAATGCAAGCTATCTAAATGAATCATGCAATTCTAATTACTATCCACCTAGATATATAAAGCTTACATGTGGTTAAATTGATTCATATTTTTTAAGGAATCACATATGCACAGCCAAAGGCTAAATCTTATTAAAACACATTCACAGTTGAGTTGAGTTAATCAAAAGAGTTCACAAACTTGCAAGACAAGCAATAATCAAACATGGATATATGGAAATGAGCTATTGAACCCTCACTGGATTTGTGTATACACTCTAATCACTCAGTGTTTGGGGTTAATCACTCTATTCTTCTCTAGTCATGCTTTCTAAAACTTTGTTCTTCATCTAACCAATCAACAACTATTTAATGTACACATGCAAACATCATGAGGTCTTTCCAAGATTGTAATGGGGTTAAGGTAGAGGTGAGGATATATGTATGGCCAAGTGAGCTATAAATTGAATCCTTGATTATTCTAAGATCTCACCTAACATATACATACTTTATACAATTCTAACATTATGCCTAGCTTTCCAAATTTCCCACTTTTGTATCACATACTCATGTACTAATTCATTTTTAATTTTTTTTATTACATGTGCATTGATTTTTTTTACTAAACTTAATACTGGGGTAATTTTGTGTCCCCTTATTTATTTATTTAATTATAGAAAAAAAATTTTAAGCATAACATATCAATGCACATATTATTTTAATTATTTTAGTTTTACATGAGCATGCACCCAAATTCCAAATAATTTATCAATTTAATACTTTTCCTATTAACCCATGTTCCCACAGTTTTCCCACACTTAGTGGATACACAATCTCTATCTTAAGCTAACCAAAGATTTAATTTGGGTGTAATTAATTTGTTTTTCTGCTTAAGGCTAGTGATGTGGCAAAATATAGAATAAATGGGGATTAAAAGACTCAAGGTGGCAACAAGGGTGACTTAAAAGGGTAGGCTATTTGGGATAAGTGAGCAAAAACAAGTAATGGCCTCAATCATATGCAACCATGTAAATACATTCTATATTGGACATATAGAATGGAACAAAGTAAAAGATTGCAATCATATGGAAGGAAACACACAAGAATAAAATATTATGGCTAAATAATGTAACCATGCAATTCAGCTCAAATCTCACAGGTTGTGTGTTCTTTGGCTCACAAACCATATATCATTTATGTATATCATGCAAGTAGGGATAAAGAATTTTAACTCTAATAAATGTGAATCCTTGAATGGCTTTTGTAAAGAAATAAATACATTCTTTGAAAAATGTCGTCAATTTACCAACACTTATTACTATATATATATGCTAAATAGATTGTTGTGATTATGAAAAACTAAAAATTTCTAGTTTACTCTTTATTTTCAATTAAACCAAATTATCATATGCTAAAAGGGTAAACTAAACTTAATAATATCAATTTTTCTATATCACAACTAATAAACTAAGAGTGCAAATCAAGCTAAATATCTAAGATATATACAACCCAAAGTGCAAAATGTAATAAAGTATAAATAAACAAAAGTACAGTAAAAGAAAATGTGCAAGTACTGAAAAGAAAATAAGATAAAATAAAATAAAATAAAAATAGAAAATGAAACAAAATAGGATAAAAGGGTATGAAAGTAGTTCACCAAAATAAAGTTCGCCAGAGATGGCGACCTCCCCACACTTATATAATAGCATCGTCCTCGATGCTCAATCAAGTTGGGTGTGAAGGGTCGTCATCACCTGAGGGGTGTGATGATGCTGTCTCTATGGGCTCTGGCAGTGAAGGTGCCTGAGGCTCTGCCTGTATAGGGGCCTGTGGATCTGCTAGCTGTGTCTGCGGAGGCTTCTGGTGCTGAGGCTCTGCTTGCTGGGGCTCTGCCTGCTCATCCTCTGTCCGTGCATCCTCCTCATGCTCATCCGCCTCCTCCTCAGATGGCTCCGATGGTGTGTCAGGCTCGGAGGGGATGTTAGTGTGTCCTGTCCTGATCATTAGTTTCAGATGCTGGTAGCGTCGCTTATTGCGACGCTCCATCCGATCCAGGCGCTCAAAGAGTCGGTGCACTAGGTGGTATATGGGCTAGGAAGCTGGTGAGGGTGCTGTGGGTGTGGGTGGTGCAACAGGTGCTGAAAGGGCAGCAGAGGATGTGGTTGCGTCAGCGGAGGCGGTAAGAGAGGGAGGTATGTGTCCCAGAGCTTCGAATCTCTTGCTGTGTGGGATAATCTTTCTGCAGTCGGTAGCTGGGGGTTTCTCATCCTCAAGCTCCCAGGGTACCTCAGCCCAGCGGCCCAACTGGGTAATCAGATAAGGGAAAGACAGAGTGCCTCAGACATGAACCCTAGCCATGTACTGCCGGATGAATCGGGGAAGGTATAGGTTCTTGCCTTCCATAATGCACCAGATAAGAGTAATCATGGCAGCTGGCACCTCAGTCTCGTGAGTGCTCGGCATCACATAGTTGCTCAGAATTTGTTGCCATAGCCGAGCCTCATCATTAAGATAAATAATTTTTATGCCTTTTGGGTTCACTGTCGACTTACCCATAACCCATGGGACAGCTGGATCAATGGATATGGTTCGCTTCACTGCCTCCCAGTCAAAGCTCATAAAATCTCATGGCTTCCTCAGCCTTCTGGTAACCATCTGGTTCATTCGACTTAGGCTGGAAATGGAGGATATCTTCAATGACCTCCTCAGTAACTAAAATTTGCTTCCCTTTAAGCTGTACTGCATCCAGGGTCGTCTTGTAGTAGTTGCAGTAAAATTTCCTGACCCAAGTTGCATTAACCTCAGTTAAATTCCTTTCCAGAAAGAACCAACCTCTCTGCTTTATTTGCTCTGTAGTGTACTATTGTAATTCAGGTGGAATTCTGAGGGTCTTTTCCAGATATAGGTGCCTTTTAGTCGCAAAGACCTCATATTTCAGTTCACAGTAGCGATTTACAAACTTGATTGGATCAGTTGCAGGCACTAATTGATCTGTTTTTTTCTGCGGAGTGAAGTTCTTCTCACGCCAGGAATCATCATGTAGTATATCTGTCAGAGCGACAGACGATGCTCCTCTTTTTCTTTTACCCGTGCCTGCTTTAGCTTTGCCTTTCCCCTTTGAATCAGAAATCTTGAAAAACAGAGTTCCCAGGATATAATATATTAAACCAAAGCAGAAAAATAGGAAGGCAAATAGGATTCAAGCAATATAAGCATAGATAGGCAAAATAGGAATAATAGCCACAGCATGAAGTGAGTCAGAAAGATATAGAATGTTGGACTGAATGTAAGATAAAATTCCTAGAATTCAATTCAAATTCACAATCCAAAAACTATGAGATGCAGAATGCTTGTTTGTCAGAAAACAACGATAAACATGCCTTGAAAGGGGTTGAAAGTAGTTAGTGTAAACTAAGAGAGAAGTTAGAAAGTCAATGAAGTCAAGAGTTAAAAAGGGAAGTTAAAGTTAGTGGCATGGTACTGTGGTTCCTAGCTAACAGAAATGCACAAACTTAAAGAACAAACAACTCACATTCAAGCAGATAATACAGATTATTGATGATAAATCAGGTAGGAAAGAAAGCACAAGGAGGAATACAATCATCAACAATGCAATTTAAGTTGGAAGGGAACCAAAAAGGATAGGGAATGCTAGCCTAGCATGTCATGAGTTGAATTTGGGTATAAACCAAGGAAAGCACAATGTGAAAATACCAAAAGCAAGTCATGACTAGCAGTTAAGTAAAACCGGTTTTCGGAAAAATTGGGCAGCATTCCGGCTGTAAAAGGAATGTTCCCGGAAAATCAAACAGCATAATAATGCAAGTAGCAGCAATTGTCAAACAGAATTAGCAGTTTATAAGAATCTCAGAACAAGTTATATCAAACCAGCAAGTAAAATGGTATTGAGCAGAAATCTCAATCAAGATAGATTCAAGGCAGAATGTAAACCAAAACAGTAGCATAAGATTAAGGCAATCAACAATTAAGTCTGGTTTAGTTTAAAGGTACAAGTGCGAAATTGAAATGGAAATTGAAATGGAGCACTTGATGAATCAGAGGAAATTTTAGAAAGGCAGCATCAGAAATTATGCCAGAAGTTAGCAATTTTAGGCAGCACATGAATTTCAAGATATGGCTAATAGCATGAAACAGCCATGAAACAGTGAAACAGCAACAACAAAAGCTAACCAATAGTGAAAAGCAGAAAATTCAAACAGCAGGTACGGAGCAATTATCAGACCTAGAATCCTCTAACCACATCCTAGCTACCTAACCACCTAGAATCCACTACAAACATGCATATCTAACTAACCTAAATTAAACAAAATTGAAATATGTAAATTGACTTAATGGAACAGAAATGAAATTTGAGTGCAGTGAAACCTGGGGGGCGCAGTGATAGAAATAGAAATGAAGAGGAGAGGGGGTGTACGGCGGCGTTGGTGGTGGCGGTGCGGTGGCACTGTGGTGGTGGCGGTGCATGGTGAGGTGCAGCCTGTCGGAGTTGAGAAGGGGATATGAGGGATAGGGAGAGGAAGAGAAGAAGGAGAGGGGCGAGGGGGGGATGGTGTGATACGTGAGCATCTTTTCTATCTTTTCCTAGTAAATTTGCATTCAAATTGTTGAGTTTAATCAAGATTTAAATATCTTTTAGCTACTATGAATGCTACTTTGAATTGTGCACAATTCTATTTATTTCAGGTAGCATCCGGAGGGATTTGATGGAGTTTTGTAGCAGAAAAGGGAGAAAGCGAATGATGCTGTTAATCCTAACTTCCTTGCACTCAAACTGGAATAACTTGAGTTACAGAGGTCCAATTGATGTGATTTCAGCGGCATTAGAAAGTTAACTTCCAGGGCTTTTTGACGATATGTAATAGTGCATATTTCTCTTCTAGCAACATCTGTATCCTCCACGTTGAACTTGGTTCTTGCCAAGTTCAGCGTGGATTGGAAAACTTCCAAGGAAGAACTTGTTGCCTTCTCCACGCTGAACTTGGGAAGCCAAGTTCAGCGTGGATTCAAAGGAACACGCTGAAGCACTTGCTGCCTTCTCCACGTTGAACTTGAAAAAAGTCAAGTTCAGCGTGGAGCTTAATGAATCCAATGGTCCCCACACTCTTCAAGCCCTGCATGGATCAATTAAATTAATTTTGATTCAACTTTTATTTTATTTACAATTAGGAAAAGATATTATTTTAGTTTTAGAAAATATATTTTACATTAATTAGGATTAGATATAAAAGGGAAAAGAATCAGCCCTTCGGCTTCTCTTCGCTTCTACCTTATTCCGCAATTTACAGTTTTACGAATCCTAGTTTTTCTCTCTACATCATGAGTAACTAAACCTCCACTGTTAAGGTTAGGAGCTCTATCTATTGTATGGATTGAGATTATTATTTTTCTATGTTAATTCATGTACTGATTTATATTTCAAGAATTATTTTCGTTCTTTATCTTATGAATTTGGGTGGAACAGAAGTATGACCCTCTTTCTAATTGAGTTCATGTATAACTTGGAAAAGCTCTTTACTTGAACAACAGATTGAAAACATATTCTCTTAAATTTCTAATTATCTGATCTTAACGGGATACGTGACATATAATCCTCTTATATTTTGGTAATTAGGATTTTTGTGGCATATAAACTAGAATTGAACTTCATCCTCTAATTGGAATTAAGTGACCAAGGAATTGGCAGTTGATGAAAGTTAGAGTAGACTAAGAAGGTCTAAGGAATTAGGGCTTAGTCATATATAGTTTGCCATGAATTGAATCTTGCATGATTAAAATAGTTAGTAAGAAAAGTCAATTCGAAAAATAGATACCTCTGAAGCCTTAACTGTTTCTCCATATATTATTCTCATCAATTTACTGCTTGCTGTTTTAATTTCTAAATTATTGTTTAATGCTTTTGAACCTTCAAACACCATTTTCTATTTGCCTAACTAAGTAAATTACTTAACCATTGTTGCTTGGTCCATCAATCCTCGTGGGATCGACCCTCACTCACCTAAGGTATTACTTGGTATGACCCGGTGCACTTGCCGGTTAGTTTGTGGGTTAGAAATTCCACACCAAGTTTTTGGCGCCGTTGCCGGGGATTGATAGTGATTAACAACTATTAGTTGTTTGATTGCTTAGATTAGGCGTTTTAATTTTAATTTTATTTAAATTTTTCTTTAGCATTTAAATAAATAAATAAATAAATAGCACTAATATTTTTCTTAATTTCTGAAATTAAGTTTGGTGTTACTTAGTTATTTTTATTTTAATTTTTTCTGTTCAATTTTATATATAAAAAAAAGAGAATTATGTTCTTTCTTCTTTGCTTTCCTGTTTACCACATGGTGCGTTTAATTCTTTTTGATATTTTGTGCTAAAAAAAATAATGGAGAGAGATCACATGGGTTACTACTCACACCCAAGGAGTGATTCATGTTATTGTGAATGGGGGAACTACCTAAATTTTGGTTGGCAAAGTCAAAACCAAAGAAACTTCAGTGCTCCATGTTCCAACTATCAAGAACCACCACTTCCATATTCATACCAAGAACCACCGCATCTCTACCCATATCAAGAACCATCATCTTTCTACCCATATCAAGAGCCACTATCTTCCTATTCATACCAAGAACCATCATCTTTTTACTCTTATCAAGAATCATCATCTCCTTCTTATTCATATCAAGAGCCACCATCTCCTTATTCATCTCAAGTACCATCAGATATTGAGCTTCTCATGAAAGAATTCATACATGATATAAAGACAAATGTCAAAAATATAGAGAAACATGTGCAATCAATTATCAAGTCCCAGAAAGTGGAACAAGCAAATTCCTTCCCAAGAGATATAATGCAAGATCCTTGATAAACCACTATTTTATGGTTTATCTTGTGCTCAATTGAGTGGATTTTATCAATCTTTCATACACTTATTCATATGATTTGCATGAGTTTACGTTTTTCTTCCTGATTTTATGCTATGATTGAAAACATGCTTCTTTGGTCTTAATTTTGATATGTTTAACCCTCTCTCTTTACCATTCGATGCCTTGATATGTGGGTTAAGTGATTTCAGAGATTATAGGACAGGAATGGCTTGGAGGATGGAAGGAAGCATGCAAAAGTGGAAGGAATAAAAGAAGTTGAAGGAACTGCAAAGTTGTCAGCCTGACCCTCTCGCACTAAAACGGTCATAACTTGAGCTATAGAGGTCCAAACGATGCGGTTCCAGTTGCGTTGGAAAGCTAACGTCTGGAGCTTCGATTTGATATCTAATATGGCATAGTTTCTCTGATGCTAGATGATGCGAACGCGTGCTCCACGCGGACGCATCGCAGTGACAAAAATCAGCGTGGCAGATTTCGTAAAGGTTAACTAAGTGGGATTAAACTCAATTCTCATCACCATCGATAAGGATAACTAGGATAGGACTTCCGAATTTTCATACCTTGCCAAGAGTTTTATTAGATATTAATTTATTAATTCCTGTAATTTATTTTCCTTGTTCAAACCTTTCAAAACCCAAAAACACTATTTTCCATAACTAATAATAAGAACACCTCCCTGCAGTTCCTTGAGAAGACGACCCGAGGTTTGAATACTTCGGTTTATAAATTTTATTGGGTTTGTTACTCGTGACAACCAAAACGTTTGTACGAAAGAATTTTTCTGTTGGTTTAGAAACTATACTTACAACGCGATTACTTTCATTCTTTACTGATAGAAAAAACCGTTCGTCAAAATGGCGTCGTTGCCGGGGAATTGCAAACGTGTGCCTTATTATTGGTTATTGTAAATATTTGCTTTTTGCTTGTTTATTTATTTTTATTTTTTGTTTTTATTTTTTCTTTTTCATAAATTAAGAGGTTATTGATTTTTATTTAGTTATTAAAAATTTTTCAAAAAATTTGTTCTTCGTGTTCATCTTGACCTTCAAGTTGTTCTTAGTTGTTTTCTTCATTTTGATCTAAAAATTTTAAGTTTGGTGTCATTTTATTGTTTTTCTCTTTCCTGATTAAATTCAAAAATATCTTTTCTCTTTATTTTAATTGAATTTTTGAAATTTGCATAAAAAAAAAAATTCAGATTTTTAATTTTAAATTTTTTTATCTTATCTTATCTTAATTTTTAAATTTCAAAATTCAAATCTTTTTCAAAAATCATATCTTTTTCAAAATCTTATCTTATCTTATTACAAATTCAAATTTCAAATTTCAATTAAATTCCAAAATTCAAATTTTAAATTTCAAAATTGAAATTTAAAATTTTAAAAAAATCAAACCTTTTCAAAATTTAAACCTTTTTCAAATCTTTATCTTATATTGTTGACTTTTTGAAAATTCAAAATTCAAAATTTCAAATTTCAAATTTCAAAATTTAAATTTCAATAACCTTTTAATTTAAATTTATTTTTATTTTTATTTTTAATTTTTATTTGCTATTATGAATTCTCACCCCATCGCTTTAAGTTTGGTTCCAATGTTGTTGTAAGGAATGGAAACTATAATAAAAATAGGCATCAAGGTTGGAAGAATCAAAGATGGGAGGAGCCACAAGGATTTGATCAACCCTCTTAGCAACAACCCCCTCCAATGCACTATAACCAACAACCATTCTGTGATGCATACCAAAATGATGACTATGGTGGACCCCCTTGTAGTTACCAACAAGTCCCGCCATATGCTTATGAACCATATCCTCAACACAACTCTGGACCACCATACTCACAAGCCCCTTACCACTAAACACCACCATATGACCCTAACCTATATCCACCACACCAACCACCATATGAACCACACCCAGAACCACCACCTCAATATTCACCATTTCCATATCCTTATTAAGAAGAACCACCTTCCTATTATGAACCCTTTCTCCAAAATAATGAACCCTCCTATCCACCCCAACCTCCATTGGATAATAGCGCCCTTAGTGTTATTCTTCAAGGGCAAGAAGAGATGAATAAAAGTGTGCTAAATTTCACGGCCGCCTTAGGCGAGTTAATAAATCGATTAGCTTCCCAACATTTGAGCACTCAAAGTACTCCCATGGCTGCATGTGGAGAATCAAAAGAAGATCGTAGCATGAAGGAGACACTAGAAACTTCGGTGGACAATGAGGAACATGGCTTTGTATTGGAATAAGTGGAGGAAGCCATAATAGTTGCAGAGGAAGAAATGGTTGAGGACTTGGGAGATGCTGAACCTCCATGGGAAAATCAAGACATAGAGCCTCCTTCCAAGACGGTTGCATTTCATGTTGAGGAGGGTGTACAACCTCCAAGGCATGACATAGTTAAGGACTTGGAAGAGGTCAATCAAGAGATGGAGATTAAAGAAGAAGAAGCACAACCTTCCATGCCCTTGGAAAGCAGTGAAGAGGAGATTAAATTGGAAGAAAGCTACCAAGAGGAAGAGGTTGATATTGAAAAAGCTTGCAAGGAGGTGGAAGTTGTCAAGAAAGTATATAAGGGAGAGGAGCTTGATATCACTTTGCCAAAGCTGTTGGAGACCTCTCCACCTAAGTCACCATCATCCATCACAACATTCAAGTGGGTAAAATTCATATCTCTTAGCTTTCTCATTTCACTTGAATATGGTTTACTTGAGACAGATGGTCAACTTAGAGCTCTTTGTGGCTATAAGAGTAAGAGGAAGATGGTTAGTGGTAAAAATTTTCATGCAAGGTTTAATATGGTTGCATGCTCCAAACTGAAGTATCATGGTTGGAAGAATACTAAATTGTATGGGTCTAGGAAGTTGTTTGGATGCCTCAGTGAGAATTCAGATTGTTTGCCACCCGGTTGGAACACTAATGATCAACAAGAAGACGGGTGCAACAGCAAGGTTTGGGACCCCGGAATTCATTCTGGCAATCAACACTTTTGGGGCCTTGTCACTTGCTTTAACTTGCTTGAAGGCTTTCTGCGCCTAGTTTGGGATCCCGGAGGCCATTGGAATTACAAACATTGGTGGAGATTCCTATATGAGTTTAAGCACAAGCCACCATAACAAAGGACTCACCAAATGTCCAACTTAAAGACTCTAACTAAAAGTGCTAGGTGGGAGACAACCCACCATGGTATGATCGTTCCTTTTTCATTTTTTTATTTAGTTTTATTTGTTTTCGAGTTTTATTTTATTTTATTGTATTGAACCTGAAGTTTTGTATAACATTCATATTAGCATTGCATTCTACATACTGCATTATAAAAAAAAAAATTTGCACGCGACGCGTAAGCGTCGCCGATGCGTCCGCGTCACAAGTGCATTAGGAAGAAAAGAAAAGTGAACAGAGAGTCACGCGAGAGCGTGGCTGGAGGCGTGCCTTTGGCACAAATTGATCCACGTGACCGCGTCGCTGACGCATCCGCGTCATTTGCGAAAAATGCCTCCCACACGTCTGCGTCACCCACGCAACGCGTGCCCTAAAATCGACGTAAAAAGGGTGTATGGCAGCAAGTTGTGATGGAGTGGGGCTGGAACCGCGCTAGAAGAACAAGCCCCACCACGCGAACGCGTGCCCCACACGTCCGCATCGTTTTTCAAAGTATGGCCATTCACGCGATCGCGTCACCCACGCGATCGCGTCACCCAAATATTTTGGCAAATTAAGTTTGAGACAGAGAGTTGCGCGACCGCGAGGCTGCCCTCGCGCTAATGGAACAAATCACTCCACGCGAACGCGTGACCCACGCGTCCGCGTCACTTCATAGAAGTGCTATCCGCGTGAACGCGTGACCCACGCGCTCGCGTCGCCTGCGCCGCACAACTTATCCAAATCAGCGCCAATTATCTTACCTTTTCTTTTCTAATCCTAATTTCTTCTATCTTTTCTTCTTTCTTCTTCCTTTTCTTACTTTCTTCTTCTTCATCTCTTTAACTTCTCATCCCTCTTCACTTCTATTCTATTTTATTTAATTTATCTACATACTTTCATTCATTACATTTTAATTTTGTTTGTTTATTTTCTTTTCTAAATTTATTATTTTTTCATTGGTGTTAAAATTTTCTCATTCAACTGTTACATCTTTTTGAATTATTCTGGTGCTTCATGACTTGTTTTATTCTAATTGGGTATTATTATTCATAAGTCAATGCTAATTTTATAATACTGATATTCCTTTTGCATTGATATGCACTTACACTATTTTGCATTACCCACACCCTCTTCCCCATTGTTGCAATTCTTGCACTATTGATATGTCATATGCTTCCACTATTTTCTCACTTGCATGTTGTAGCTACCATGTAATTGAGACCTTTATTATTTGGCATTAACACCCATATTTTATTTATGTTCTTATCTTTATTTCTGGGTTACTTTCTTTCTTTTTTCTCTTCTTTCAGGATGGCCACCGAGGAAGGGAAAGGGAAAAGCTTCTAACTGGGGAGACAGGCAAGTCAATCTGCACAATCTATAGAGAAAGACATCAGTTGGAGCAGCCCGTCCACTTGTACATCTTAGCATGCACCGAGGACGGTGTAATCTTTAAGTGTGGGGAGGTCGATACCGATCTCCGTGGGTTAGTACCTTCCTGTCCCAACACCAATGTTTAAATTTTCTTTGTAGTTAGTTGTTGCATGTTTGATTGCATATTTGTTTGATTTTTTTTTGTGTATATCTTACCACCACTTGGTTAAAGTAATATTTTCTTTTTAAAGAAACTTTTTAGAGCATTTCACTAATTTGAATAAAATTTAATGTTAAACTTGTTTGAAGAAATATTATACTGAAACATGGTTTAGAGCTTGAACACACAAAACCTGTGAGATTTTGAGCCTATTTGATTGGTTGCATTTTATCAACCAAAATTCTGTTTTAGTGTGTATTTTTCTCTCTAAAATTGTGATCTTTGTCTTGCTTAATTCTATATTTCTATTGTTTAATGTATGCATGCACTTATATGATTGAGGCCTTTGTTTTACTGAGCTTACATACCCATATGGCCTTACCTTTCATTATCCCTTGCAAACCAATTTTGAGCCTATTATACCCCTTTTGTTCTTTACTTTAGCACATCATTAATTCTAAGCGGAAAACAATAATGTTCTTAATTTGAATCCTTGGTTAGCTTAGCCTAGTGAGAGTGCTTATGATTTAAGTGTGGAGAAATTGGCTTTGGAAACATTTGGTTTGAGAATTGAGTATGTTAGAATTTTCTGAAAATGGGAAAAAATGTTTAGGACATATTCATGCATTCAATAATTTAATCATATGCATTGAGAAAAAGAAAAGAAAAAATAATAAAATAAAATAAAATAGAAAAGACAAAAAAAAGAAAAGAGAGAAAAAGAAAAGAAAAAAAAGATCAAATAAAAAAAAGGGGGACAAAATGCCCCAAAGTAAGTGGTGAAAGCAATGCATATTTACTGTACTTGAAATTAGAATGCATGAATATGTAGAAAACATGGTTAATGGATAGTTAGATGTTGTATTATGATTACATGGATTGTCTAAGTTAGGTGGAAAAGTTTAAGTCAATTAAGGATTCAGATTTTAGTCCACTTGACCAAATACAGTCCTACCTTGACCCTAACCCCATTACAACCCTTAAAAGACCTCTTGATATGTGTATCTATGCATTAAATTTTTGTTGATTGTTAGATGAAGAGCAAGCCTTAGAAAGAAAGATTAGTAGAGAATTGAGAGATCGAATCTTAAACACTTGAGCGATTAGAGTGCATACACTTCCAGTGAGGGTTCGACGCTCGATTCTTTGTTCCCGGCTTTCATGAGCTATCTTCTTCTTCCAAGTTTACTTGTACTTTACTTGATGATTTGAATTAGTGAAATCCAGTTCATGTCTGTTCTTGGAGAATTTGATTTACTTTTAACCAAGTAGGTAGAATCATTTTTTGCATGTAGTCGCATTCACATAGATAGGTTACATTTCATACATTCTACCATTTCCTCTTCACTCTTTTAGTTCTCTTAAGCTTAGCACGAGGACATGCTAATGTTTAAGTGTGGGGAGGTTGATAAACCACTATTTTATGGTTTATCTTGTGCTCAATTGAGTGAATTTTATCAATCTTTCATACACTTATTCATATGATTTGCGTGAGTTTACGTTTTCCTTCCTGATTTTGTGCTATGATTGAAAACATGCTTCTTTGGTCTTAATTTTGATATGTTTAACCCTATCTCTTTACCATTCGATGCCTTGATATGTGCATTAAGTAATTTCAGAGATTACAGGACAGGAATGGCTTGGAGGATGGAAGGAAGCATGCAAAAGTGGAAGGAATACAAGAAGTTGAAGAAACTGCAAAGCTGTCAGCCTGACCCTCTCGCACTAAAACGGTCATAACTTGAGCTAGAGAGGTCCAAACGACGCGGTTCCAGTTGCGTTGGAAAGCTAACGTCCGGGAATTCGATTTGATATATAATATGCTATAGTTGCTCTTATGCTAGGCGACGCGAATGCGTGCTCCACACGGACGGCGTTGCAGTGACAAAAATCAGTGTGGCAGATTTCTTCTCCAGCAATTTCTGGGCTGTTTTCGACCCAGTTTTTGGCCTAGAAAACACAGATTAGAGGCTATAAAGTGGGTGAACCCATTCATTCATAATTATCAACTCATAATTTACTTTTCATAATTTAGATGTAGTTTTTAGAGAGAGAGGTTCTCTCCTCTCTCTTAGGTTTTAGGATTAGGATTCCTCTTAAAGGAATTAGGATTTCTTATTATTTCAACTTATTATTTCAACTTCTTCTCAGGTTCAATATTCCTTTTATATTTATTCTAATGCTTTTATTCGTATCTGACTCATGTTACCAATTTGGCTTATGAATTCTCCGTATTTAGATTTGAATGTTTTATTTAATATAAATTGAGGTATTTCAGATTTGACTTTGCTTTGCTTTATTTATATGAATGCTTTTAATTTAATTTATATTTTTTCCTCTTGGCTTTAATTGATTAACTAGAGACTCTTGAGTTATCAAACTTATCGTGGTTGATAATTGTTATTTTTGCTAATTGAATTGAATTCCACTAACTCTAGTCTTTCCTTAGGAGTTGGCTAGGACTTGGAGATCTAACTAATTAGTCCACTTGACTTTCCCTTGCTTTCGTAAAGGTTAACTAAGTGGGATTAAACTCAATTCTCATCACCATCGATAAAGATAACTAGGATAGGACTTCCGAATTTTCATACCTTGCCAAGAGTTTTATTAGATATTAATTTACTAATTCCTGCAATTTATTTTCCTTGTTCAAACCTTTCAAAACCCAAAAACACTGTTTTCCATAACTAATAATAAGAACACCTCCCTGCAGTTCCTTGAGAAGACGACCCGAGATTTGAATACTTCGGTTTATAAATTTTTTTGGGTTTGTTACTCGTGACAACCAAAACGTTTGTACGAAAGAATTTTTCTGTTGGTTTAGAAACTATACTTACAACGCGATTACTTTCATTCTTTACCAATAGAAAAAACCGTTTGTAAATCCTATAGAAGAAAGTGAGAAAATCAATCAAAGAAGTTTATACTCCAATGAATTAAAGAACTTTTCACCCTCACAACTGGAAGAAGAGGAAGATTCAAAAACAAAGGAGGAAGATGCACAAACAAAGGAGGTTGTAAAGGATGAAAACAATTATGGGAATCTACACTCTAATGAAGTAGAGACTGGCATAGATAGTGAGTTTATTGAACCACCAATTCAAGAAGTTCTTGATGAAGGGTACATTCTAACCATCACACAACACCCAAATTTTGAAATCAAAGAAGTGAAGGAAACCAAGGAAAGCACTGAAAAGGGGATTGTGACCAAGAAATCGAAGAAAATATCCATGGAAAAGAGAAGGTCAGAAAAAAATAATCCAACCTCTACACCAACAAGCAAGGTGAATCAAGTTAATCACAATAAAAGAAAGTTTGTTCGGAGGAATTTATATCAGGGGCACTAATTTTCACATCTTTCCCCTTGGAGATATTTCTTTTAACCAACTGGAAGAAGAGGAAGAAAATTCAACAATCAAGTGTCAAGCTAGTGACATTAAAGAAGCGTTTGTCGGGAGGCAACTCAATGATTTCGTATCCTTAGTTATTTTTCTGTTGCGTTGATTATATTATTTGTTTGAATTTTTATTGAATTTTTACTATTTTTCTTTGTTTTACATATGTTTGATCATGCAGAATTTTTAGAACAGAAACCGAACACTTAAAAAAATTTTTAAACACTCTAGAGAATGTTGAGTCTGCCAACTCTGCGTTAAACTTGGAATTTTCCAAGTTCAACGTAGAGTATGCGTAATAGCTAGACAAAAGATATTGTACGGTCCACGTTGAACTTGGGATTTCAGTCCCAAGTTCAGCGTAAAGAATGACGTAACAAGAAACAAAATCAAGCAAAAGTTCACGCTGAACTTGATCCTTTGCAAGTTCCGCGTGGAGAGGAACGCATGCATTCGGAGGCTGCGGCGCTGAACTTACCTCTCATCGAGTTCAGCGTGGAATCAGATTACATTACCAAATCCCCTGATCCTCTTCCTTTTTCAGCTACTCCCCTCCGTGCACTTTTTATATTTCTCTGTGTTTTTAAATTTTCTTTGCTTGAGGACAAGCAAACTTTTAAGTTTGGTGTTGTCGCTTCGCTTGTGACTTTTCTGTTTATTTTAATGGCACCAAAGGAGGTGAATCATCTTCACGGAGGAGTACAACCTGAAGAATAAAACGGCCACTAGGATAACTGAGGTGGTTGAATTCCTTTCATTCTATATTCCTTCCTGTTCTTACTATATTATGTTCCGATTTTCTACTGTTTTGTTTTTGTTATTGCATGATCAATTGTTATTTCAATTTCTAAGTTCTAGTTTAATTTATTGTTTATTTTGCTATTTGATTTTTATTCTGAAAGGGTGTCTCATGTATTACTTACTGAGCTTGAAATCAAGAAGAAAAGAAAAGAAGTAATGTATTGCATGAGAAATTGAGTTTATATTAAAAGAATAGTCTTATTTACTTAAATGTGGTGGTATTATTTGTGATTATGAATGAATGACATGAACAGTGCATATTTGAATTTGAATCAAAGGATGTTGATGTATAAGGAACAAGAATTTAGAGAACTATTATGACTTCTCTGAAATTAGTGAAAGCTTAATCCTTGAAGCAAAAGAAACAGCAAAAGAAAAATAAAAGCAAGGTCCAAGGCTCTGAGCATTAATGACTAAGGAGGTCAGACATGATTAAAAGCTCAAAGAGTTGTTTCCTTAGTCATATGCTTGTGGTGTTCTTGTGTCAAGTAATCCTTCAGACAGAATATTTAGAGTCGAGACCAAATAATGCATTTGGCAGAGTATGCCCAAGGCTTTGAGCACCACTGTCTGGGAGTAACTGAAAGAAAAATCAGAACTTCAAGAGAGTTCCCCAGTCAAGTGATTGTGGTGTTTCTGTGTCAAGTAAAGTTTGAGACAAAACATTTAAAGTCACGGCTAGGCTCAAAGTGCAAAGCACCAAAGAAAAGAGAATTAAAGAAAATTTGCTGTGTTCAAGGATTAAGCTGAAGTATAAAGATCAGAAAATTCATAATATAATCCAGATTTTAATTCCGAATAACACTGATAGTCCTCTGATTCAAGGGAGAGTGAGATGCCGAAACTGTTTAGAATTGCAGGAGATAAACCCCACTTTAAGAATAGACTTGAGCATAACTGAACTCTCACTTCTCATGCAAATTCACATCTTAATCATGCACTTATTTTGGTTGCTTGAGGACAAGCAACAATTCAAGTTTAGTGTTGTGATGCGTGAGCATCTTCTCTATCTTTTCCTAGTAAATTTGTATTCAAATTGTTGAGTTTAATCAAGATTTAAATATCTTTTAGCCACTATGGATGCTACTTTGAGTTTTGTACAATTCTATTTATTTCAGGTAGCATCCGGAGGGATTTGATGGAGTTTTGTAGCAGAAAAGGGAGAAAGTGAATGATGCTGTCAATCCTGACCTCCTTGCACTCAAACTGGAATAACATGAGCTACAGAGGTCCAATTGACGTGATTTCAGCGGCATTAGAAATTTAACTTCTAGGAATTTCCAACAATATATAATAGTGCACATTTCTCCTCCAGAAACCTCTGCATCCTCCATGTTGAACTTGGTTCCTGCCAAGTTCAGCATGGATTGGAGAACTTCCAAGGAAGAACTTGCTGCCTTCTCCACGCTGAACTTGGGAAAAGCCAAGTTCAGCATGGATTCAAAGAAACACGCTGAAGCACTTGCTGCCTTCTCCATGTTGAACTTGGAAAAATCCAAGTTCAGCGTGGAGCTTAATGAATCCTGTAACAACCCCGGTTTTCGAGTACGCGAGATCTTTTCTGGAAGTACGAATTTCTCCGAAAGATCAGTAAGGGGAAAACCTTTGATATATCATCAAGTATCTCAATTCTCATTGTCATTATTTTATCTTTAAGCTAGAACCTTTTCCGAGGCAAGCTCGATAACGCGGTCACGAAAAACCTAGTTTTTGAACCCTATCGGTTAGGAGTTTTGATTCGGTTTTTCGTAAATAGTCTCAGTTTGACAAACCGGACTTGATTTATGAGAAAAGAGAGATAATAGGATGATATTATCATTATATTAGTATTAGAAGCTTCTTGAATGATATTATAAGGTTACCTGGTCAGTTTTAGTTAAAAATAGAAAATCGGTTTAACCGGGTTCACAGTTTACTGGTGCAGCTTAGCCCCAGCACTTTCTGATGACTATAGCAATGCTAAGGCCTCATTATACATGTTTTATTCTCATAACAAATATGTTACTCGTGTCATTTATGCTAGTAGCTCAGAAAATAATTTTTAGAGATGTTTTTACAAGTGTTCCGATATATCTAGTTTTAGTAGTTATACACCTGAGATATTTTAATATTATTTTAACCCACCTCCAAGCCAACCAATCAAAACTCACCCTACACCCCCAAAACCCCCAAGGCTGGCTCATTTTCACTTTGTGGCCGAAAATAAGAGGAGAGAAAAAGAGAGAAAAGTTCTTAGTTCCAAATCTTCAAAGCTTGATTTCTGCTAAACTAAAACTCAAATCAAAATTCCAATCCGACCAAAATGATCCTCTCTTCTTTCTCTACATGATCATATGACTTATCAAGGCTGGAATCAAGGTGAGTTGGCTGCACCATCTCTCTTTTGATTCGGTTTCAAAGAAACATGCTTAAACATGTGTTTTCTTGATGTTCTTCCTTAGGAGTCATGCTTAACTTGACTTGAGGGCCAAGAAACGTGAGTTTCCATCAAGTATAAGGTGATAAATCCCTCCCTAACATTCTGAGTGAGATTTGGTTAGTTGAGGATTTTTGGATTTAAAGTTGTTCTTGATGTGATTTAGGAGAAAAAAGTGCTTAAGGACCACCTGAAAGTCTAACCGAATTAGGAGCAGCAAAACTAGGTAGGGTGTCACGAAATTAATCTTGATTATTTGTGTTTGATTTGTGTGAATGTTGTATGATTTGGCTGTGCTAAAAATTGGTTGCATATATGATTGATTCTTGGTGAAAATTTGGTGAAATTTTGATGAAATTTGATGAAATTCAAGCTTTGAGTTCATGTTCTTGGGGCTGCTGGAAAAATGAAACCCTAGGCTTAAATTGAGGTTCAATTTGTGTTGAAATCATGTAAAAAATATGGGGTTTTAGTGGCTACTAATTTATTATGAATTATAGTAAAAATCGGTTGCTAAAAAGACTGGAAAACGGGTAAAAACAGAGAAAGAATCTAAAGAATTTATGAAGAACACTTTAAGTGTGATGAAGAAAAATGAAGAACAGGCTTTAGATCTTTAAAAGGGCAAGGAAGTAAAACTTTTGGCAGTGGTAAGAACATATTAGTGAGGCAAAGATAAAAGAAAGATAAAAAGTTGAAGAAAAGATAAAAATCGAAGAAAAAGTCTGTAAAGTATTAAGAATGATAATGAATGATGGTAATGAGAATGATTATGTGATAATTTGCTGCGTGAAGGCAGTTAGATAGATAGTGGTACGACCACAAAGCGTTTTCCAATGCTACACAGCTATTGAGAGCTATACCTGCAACTGATAACCTGGGATCACTTGCAGAGGATATTAATTCATACACGGATAGAATGCCGCACCTGTAACGCAAGGATTGCTTACAGAGGATATGATTTCATACACGGCTAGAATGCCGCCACCTGTAAGACAGAGTCTGCTTATAGAGGATATGACGCATACGTCGGTTAATGAGAACTGTACCTATGCTGACTGGAAAACCATACCCGTTTTAGCTGCTTCGGGTTACGTCGGGAGCGGGTAGAAACTGACAAATGAGCTCATTACCTGCACTAGGGCTAGACATGCATCATACTTGGTTGCGCATTTACTCTGTTATGGTTGTTATTTGAATGTATGCTTTCTTTGTTTGTATTCTATTCACTATGTCTGTGTTTTGTTTTCTTGTATTCTTTTGTTTGTATTTTGCTTTCTGTTTTCTCTATTTTCTCTAGTTATCTGTTTCTTTTATTTAGTGCTTCTCGGTATTCTGCTATTTATCTGCTAAAAAACATGAAATTAATGAACATAACTAATAACCCCAGCCCTACTAAGAACTCCCCAGTTCTTACCCCCTTCTCTCTCCTCCCCCATCAGATGGAAACGGGCGTGATATTCTATGAAGTCGAAGACCTATACATTTACGAGGATCCAGTTTACTATGGTTACTACATTTTGAGTGTGGAGCCTTGTATGAGACGTTACGCGTTACAAAACCGTCCCTTCCAACATCCTCTGTCTAGCCCGCATTTTGACCCCGATGCTCCTTACGACTTTTTCTTGTCCTGGTTACACCCTGACGCACCTGGACATCCTTTTCCCGATGGTCCCGGACATCCTATGCCAGCTCAACCTTTGAATGTGGTGGAACATGAGCCTATCATCCCTGGTGAGCTCGAGTTAGCTGGTGACTACGTACCTGTGATACCACCAGAGTGGGACTTTTCCCCTGAGCTGATCCCTGACTTTCCACAGCCTGATGAGCCGACACTACTGGACGATGTGGTAGCTCCTATATATGCAAATGGACCTGTGCTCACGAATGGTTTTGTACATAGTGATAGTAGTACTTCTGGTGGTTCTGAGGGTATAGATGTAGCTACGGACGACGAGGAGGAGGAGGATCATGAGATAGAGATAGAGCAGGATGAGGAGATGGGCGAGCCTCATGACGATCTTCCGAATGGCCATGTGTAGATATAGTTTGACAGCAGTAGAGACATTCTTTTGATGACACTCTAGTCTGACATTATCAGTTAGTTAGTCTCTCACTTGTGTTAGTACACCCGAGAGCTAGGAGCTATGTAGTGGTTAGGCTAGCCTGGGCGCCAGTTTAGCGGCTTTTTGTATGGGCCAGGCCTTGGGAGTTTTGTATATATATTAAATACGTAGGATGACGAGGATGTAAACTGACTTGATCTTTTGTAAATGCTACATGTTTTGTTATAGTGTACATGATATATATTATCAGCTGTGTTTCCATGTTTCTTTATGCTTCCTTATTATTTCTATCAGTGTGTGCTTATTTATTTTACTCCCTCGCTCGCAACGATATAAGTTTAAAAAAAAAAGTTACTCGTAAATTGACAACGTTATAACAAGGAACAGGCTCATATATTAAGTAATAGTTAATAATCAGGAAGAACAAGTTGGTAACACTTGGCTTCTTGTATGACCATGGCATACAGGGAGTTGGGTCGTTACAAATCCAATGGTCCCCACACTCTTCAAGCCCCGCACAGATCAATTAAATTAATTTTGATTCAACTTTTATTTTATTTACAATTAGGAAAAGATATTATTTTAATTTTAGAAAATATATTTTACATTAATTAGGATTAGATATAAAAGGGAAAAGAATCAGCCCTTCGGCTTCTCTTCTCTTTTACCTCATTCCGCAATTTACAATTTTACGAATCCTAGTTTTTCTCTCTACATCATGAGTAACTAAACCTCCACTGTTAAGGTTAGGAGCTCTATCTATTGTATGGATTGAGATTATTATTTTTCTATTTTAATTCATGTACTGATTTATATTTCAAGAATTGTTTTCGTTCTTTATCTTATGAATTTGGGTGGAACGGAAGTATGACCCTCTTTCTAATTGAGTTCTTGTATAACTTGGAAAAGCTCTTTACTTGAACAACAACTTGAAAACATATTCTCCTAAATTACTAATTATCTGAACTTAACGAGATACGAGACATATAATCCTCTTATATTTGGGTAATTAGGATTTTTATGGCATATAAACTATAATTGAACTTCATCCTCTAATTGGAATTAAGTGACCAAGGAATTGGCAGTTGATGAAAGTTAGAGTAGACTAAGAAGGTCTAAGGAATTAGGGCTTAGTCATATATAGTTTTCCATGAATTGAATCTTGCATGATTAAAATAGTTAGTAAGAAAAGTCAATTCGAAAAATAGATACCTCTGAAGCCTTAATTGTTTCTCCATATATTATTCTCATCAATTTACTGCTTGCTGTTTTAATTTCTGAATTATTGTTTAATGCTTTTGAACCTTCAAACACCATTTTCTGTTTGCCTAACTAAGTAAATCACTTAACCATTGTTGCTTGGTCCAACAATCCTCGTGGGATCGACCCTCACTCACCTGAGGTATTACTTGGTACGACCCGGTGCACTTGCCGGTTAGTTTGTGGGTTAGAAATTCTGCACCAGTGGCGTCGGGGTGGTGGTGGCCGGCGATTCGGTGGTGGCATGGCGGCGGGTTTGGGTCAGCGAGAAGGACAAGGGAGAAAAGGGGGGTAAGGAGAGAAGAGGAAGAAAAGGGGGAAGAGGGGAGAGTGAGGGCGGTGCGGCCAAGGGGCAGCGACGGTGGCGGTGGGCTGTGGTGGCTATGGAGGAAAGGGAGGGAAGGAGAGTGGAGATGGAATGTTGGGAAAAAGGGGGGAAGAAGAGAAGGCGCTGAGGGGAAGGGAGGGAAAAGTGGGCACGCGAGGGGCTAGGGTTTTCGCGTCAGGGGGGCAGTGAATTCAAATCCACGCGTACACGTGGGTCACGCGTGCGCGTGGATGAGGTTGAATTGCAACTACATGTAAGTGTCATTGATGCGAACGCGCGAAGAGGGATAGGTGGAGATGACGCGTCTGCGTGTAGCACGCGTACGCGTCAACCAGAATCGTGCTAAACGTACGAATCCTGCGTTGTTTTGGCGCAACTCTCTGTTTCATTTGAGGGGCAAAAATTTTCAGGCGACGCGTGCGCGTCTTCCATGCCCACGCATGATGTGCCAGAATGTAATTGATGCGAACGCGATATGAATGCGCACGCGTGGACCAATTTGTGCTTAACACACACCAGCCGCACGATTCCAGCACAACTTTCTGGGCGTTGGATGGAGGCGCCGATTTGGAATCGACGCCCACGCGTGGCCCATGCGCACGCGTGGTGTGGCTTTTTTTTTATATGCAGTATGCAGCATGTAAAATGGGTATGCTGATGCGGATGTTGTGAATGATACTAAAGAAAATAAAAATAAAATAAAACTAGAAATAAACAAAACAAAATAAAATTGAGAGTGAAAAAGAGCGATCATACCATGGTGGGCTGTCTCCCACCTAGCACTTTTGGTTAAAGTCCTTAAGTTGGACATTTGGTGAGCTCCTTGTCATGGTGGCTTATGCTTGAACTCATCCAGAAATCTCCACCAATGTTTGCAATTCCAATGGCCTCCTGGGTCCCAAACTAGGCACGTAAGGCCTTCGATCAAGTTAAAGCAAGTGATTGGGCTCCAGGAGTGCTTATTATCAGGATAAATTCTAGGATCCCAAACCTTGCTTTTGTACCCGTCTTCTCTTTGATCTTCATTGTTCTAGCCGGGTGGTATGCAATCTGAATTTTTACTGAGATACCCAAACATCTTCCGAAACCCATTCAATCGAGCTCTATACCAATCCTTTCACTTCAATTTGGAGTATGGAACCATTTTGAATCTTGCATACCAACTCCTATTACTAACCATCTCCCTCTTACTCTTAAAGCCACAAAGAGCTCTAAACTGGCCATCGGTTTCAAGCAAACCATATTCAAGTGGGAAGGTAAAGATGAAGGCTAAGGATTTTACCCACTTGAAGTTTGTATTAGGTGGTAATGGCCTTGGGAGAGGTGTTTCTAGTGGTTCTGCAAGCTCCACTTCCTTGTACTCTTCTGTGAATTCTGCCACTTCCTTACAAACTTCTTTAACTGCAACCACGTCTTGATCAAAGTCTTCTATTTCTTCCCATCACTCAAGTCATAAGTTGGAGGTTGAAAAAGGTCTACCTCTACATCTTCTTCATATTCACTTGGGGAGGGTTCTTCAAGCTCAAAGAGTTCAATTGCGGATGCAAGTCCATCATTAGGAGAGCTTGGTTCATGATCATCATTACCAAGGAAACTTGCTTCTTGATCTGTTCCGTCCAGTTCTTCATAAGGTACATGCCTTGGGGGTTGTGCACTATCCTCCTTAGCATCAATTGCAAATTTCTTGGCGGAATTCTCTACGACTCTTGATTCCCATGGAGGTTTAGCGTCTCCTAAGTATTCAACCAATTCTTCTTCTTTGATAATCTCGGCTTCCTCCACTTGTTCCAATACAAAGTCATACTCCTTACTATCCAGCGGAGTTTCTAGTGCCTCCTTCATGCTACGTTCTTCATTAGATTCTCCACATGAAGCCATGGGAGTTCCTTGAGTATCCAAACATTGGAAGGATAATTGATTTATCGCTTGCTCCAATTGATGAAGGGTTGCATGAAATTGATCCACTGTTTCCTTGAGACGATCCTTTGATTCTTGGGTCGATGGATATGGACATGGTGCATATGAAAGTGGTGGATAAGGGTTAGGGTCATATAGAAGTGTTTGGTAGTAAGGGGCTTGTGAGTTTGGTGGTTCAAAGGTATATTGTGGAGGTAGTTCATAAGCATAGGGTGGGGCTTGTTGGTAACAACAAGGGGGTCCACCATATCTATCATCTTGGTACGCACCTCGGAATGGTTCTTGACCATAGTAATTTGGTGGAGGTTGGTTGTCACGAAAAGGTCCACCATAACTATTGTCCTGGTATGCATCATAGAATGGTTGTTGGTTATAGCGCATTGGAGGGGGTTGTTGCTAAGAGGGTTGATCAATTCCTTGTGGCTTCGCCCATCCTTGATTATTCTGACCTTGATGCATGTTCCTGTTATAGCTTCCATTCCTTACAACAACATTGGAACTAAACTCAAAGCGACAGTGGAGAGAATTCATAGTGGCTAATAGAAATTAAAAACAAAAACAAAAACAAAAACAAATAAACAAGCAAAAGCAAATATTTATAATAACCAATAATAAGGCACACAATTACAACTCCCCGGCAACGGCGCCATTTTGAACGAAACGGAACTCTCGTGCGGTCTAGAATTTTCACAATTAAGTTCTCGTTGCAAGTATAGCTTCTAAACCGACAAGAAATCCTTTCGTACAAAAGTTTTGGTTGTCACAAGTAACAAACCCCTAATAAAATTGATAACCGAAGTATTTAAACCTCGCGTCGTCTCTCAAGGAATTGCAGGGAAGTATGATTTATTATTGGTTATGGAAAATTATCCTTTTGGGGTTTTTTGAATAGTGAACAGGAAAGATAAACTGGCAAGAAAGTAAATTAATTATCATGAAAACCCTTGCAAGGTATAAGAACTGGAAATCCCATCCTAGTTATCCTTATCAATTGTGATGAGAATTGCTTATTGCTCCTACTTAGTTAACCCTTACTAAATAAAGAAAAGTCAAGTGGACCAATCAATGGGATTCCTCAAGTCCTAGTCAACTTCTATGGAAAGACTAGCTTTAGAGGGATCCAAATCAATCAGCAAATTCTAATTTTCAATCAACAACTGAGTTTGATAACTCAAGTGTCACCAATTACTCAACCAAAGCAAAAAGGAGAGAAGAAATCTAAATTAAATTGAAAGCATCAATAATCATGAATTGAAGAAAGCAATCTTAAATCTGAAATATCTCAAATTATATTAAATAGAAAATCAAATCTAACATGGAGTTCATAAATCAATATTGAGAAAATAAACAAATAGAGGGTGGGCTTTTGCCCGGCTTACTGAGACTCCGTTCTCATTATACTAAAGTAATAGAATAAATAAAAGTAGAAGAGAAATTAAATTAAAGTAACATTGAACCTGGAATTGAGAGAACGAAGAAATCCTAATCTTAAAACCTAAGAGAGAGGAGAGAGCCTCTCTCTCTAGAAAACTACATCTAAAACCTAAAATTGTTAGTAATGAGTGAATGATTGATGAATGATTGATTCCTCCATTCTCCAGCCTCTATTCTGTGTTTCTGGGCTTGGATTTGGGCCGAAAAGGAGCCCAGATATCGTTGGGGGCAAATTCTGCAACTTTCTGCACGTGGCGTCTGTCACACGTATGCGTATGTCACACATGCACGTCATTTGAAGATTTCCCTTGTCACGCGTACACATCAGTCACGCGTACGCGTCGCTCGTGCTCTGTGCTAGGCGCGCGTCCGCGTCATCCATGCATGCGCGTCGCTGCCATTTTCATCAAAACTTCTTTTTCACGCGTTTCTTCCACTTTTGCATGTTTCCTTTCTGTCCTCTAAGTCATTCCTGCCCTATAAAGCCTGAAAATACTTAACACACTGATCACGGCATCGAATGGTAATAAAGGATAATTAAAATTAACAGTTTTAAGGCCTAGGAAATATGTTTTCACATATATCACAGAATAAGGAAGGAATTATAAAACCATGCTAATTATATGAATAAGTGAGTAAAGACTTTATAAAAACTACTCAATTGAGCACAAGATAAATCATAAAATAGTGGTTTGTCAGGCGAAAAAGGGAAATTAACAAGAGAAGAAGATGAACTAAAGTGCTTAAACAAATAAAAGTAAGACAAAAACTAAATTAAAGGAAGATTGAACCTGAACCTAAAGAGAAATTGGAAGAAGAAATCCTAAACCTAGAGAGAGGAGAGAGCCTCTCTCTCTCTCTAGAAAACTACATCTAAAATCTAAAATTGTGAAATTGCGAATTGAATTATTGATTCCCCTTTCAGCTCTACTCTGCAACCTCTAATCTTCATTTTCGGGCCTAAAACTGGGTAAAAAGCAGCCCAGAAATTGCCCCCAGCGAATTTTGTTTAATGCAGCATGTCACGCTCGTCACGCGTACGCGTTATCTACATGTGTGCATCACTGAACGAATTCCTGGTCACGCGTACGCGTCATCCATGCGTACGCGTCGCTTGCCTACTGCACCGGTCACGCGTACGCGTCGTCCATGCGTGTGCATCGCTACCAGATTCTGAAATACTTCATTTCTTGTGTTCCTTCCACTTTTGCATGCTTCCTTTCCATCCTATAAGCTATTCCTGCCCTATAAATCCTGAAAACACTTAACACACATATCACGGCATCGAATGATAATAAGAGAGGATTAAAATTAGCAAATTTAAGTCCAAAGAAGCATGTTTTCAATCATAGCACAAAATTAGGAAGGAAAGTTTAAAACATGCGAATTATATGAATAAGTGTGAGAATAATGGATAAAATCCACTCAATTCAATACAAAATAAATGATAAATAGTGGTTTATCACAGGCTGTATGTGATTGACACTGGTTTGAGCAGCTGCCAATACTCCTCCAGATCCGAACCCCAGATTTAGTGCGGATCCATTCTGATTGAGAGTGAAGCTCATACAGTTCATTCTCCTTGATGATCCTACTCAAAATGACACAGACAAGGTCGAATCTTCCGGATCGGAGGAATGCTGCGCCTTTGGTTCTAGCCTCTACCACAGAGACCCTAATCTCCCCGTAAATCGGCTGAACTGATGTCTCGAGAAGTTCCCAACGAAATCATGGATTAGCCGTCTGAGAGACGTATATTCAAGCTGGTGGTTCATCATTATCCGATGAAAGACGCACTCTGAACCCATGTAGAATGTGATAACCTTATGCCAGTTCAACGCATTCATAGTGATGAAGAACGAATATACATCTTTAAATTAATCAAACAGGGATCGAAGAGAAACAGTAATACTTTTATTAATTCATAGGACTCAGCAGGGCTCCTCCCCTCAACCATGGAGGTTTAGAAACTCATACTGAAAGTTAAAACAAAGTGTAAAACGTGTATGGTGCATGATATGAAAAGTGTACGAATAACATGAATCTAATCCCTTAAATACTAAACAAATGACTAGTAAGGGTAAAACAGTTTATTTAGTGCTAAAATCCACTTTTGAGCCCCACTTAGTGAGTGTTTGGGCTGAGATTTAATGAGATCCACGTGCTATGAGGCTCCTTGGGCGTGGAATTCCAGCTAGGGGTTCCTCTCCGGGCCTTTGAACGCTGGACTCTGCTCTTTGGGCGCTGGACGCCTGGAAGGGGGCAGGAAGCTGGCGTTGGACGCCAGTTTTGGGCCTTCTAATCTGAAGCAAGGTATGAACTATTATATATTTCTAGAAAGCTTTGGAAGTCAGCTTTCCATATCCGTTAAGAGCGCTCCATTTGGACTTCTGTAGCTCCAGAAAAGCTCTTCCAAATGAAAGCAGGTCAGATCTGGACAGCATCTGCAGTGTTTTCTCTGTCTCTGAATCAGACTTCTGCTCCAGCTCCTCAATTTTAGCCAGAAAATACCTGAAATTGCCCAAAAACACAAAAACTCATAGTAGAATCCAAAAATATGAATTTAACACTAAAACCTATAAAAACTTAATAAAAACTATATGAAAATGATGCCAAAAAGCGTATAAAATATCCGCTCATCAGAGTGTATACGCACAATCCTATGCGTAAGCACACTGCCCTATTTTTCAATAAAAAAACCTTTTTTAACCATTTTACCTTCTCGACAAGCTTGTAAACTTCTGTAATGCTTATCTAGGTTTCCTTAGCTTGTTTTTAGGCTTTAAAACATAGAAAATGCTCTAAGTGAGTTTAATTAGATATTTTCTGATAAAAAATTTAGAAGACAGATACTTAGGTTTCTGGAGTTCTGAGGATGGATTAGTTGAGTGAGATGGTAGAGTATTGTAATGATGATGAATGTTATGAGTTATGGAATTGTGGACCGATGATGGTTATGATGAGTCTGGGACTCGAAGAGAAACGATGAATTATTGAATGTGGAAAGTGATCACTGAATGAGATATGATATGTATGGTATTATACTGATATTGTTGAGACGTTATGCGCCTGGCTGGGAAGGTAGGTTAATCCCGCCTGTCGAGGTCGCGACAGCGGGCATAAGGCGGTGGTTAGTCTCGCTTACGTTGAGATGAGAGGTCTATGGCAGAGTATTCCGCTCGTATCTTTTCCGATCACAAGAGTGTGCTCGACACTATATCTGTAGGTAGTGTGCCCGACACTATATCCGTGGGAGGATCCCACTTATATTCGAGACCAAAAGGCGACATCTCCATGGGGATATGTCGGGTTGCCAATTGAACCGACGATGAGATATCACAGCCAAATAGGACAAACATTCATCATATGCATATTTTATCTGTTTATTTTCTTTGCCGACTTGCATTGTTTGCCTAATTGTATATCATGATTATTTGCTTCTTGAATTTCTTGATATACATGATTATACTTGTGTTTTACTTGCATTGCTATTACTTGTGTTTTCTGCTGGGATTGAGGAGGTTCGGAAGTAGTGGCGATGTGATTGCATAAAGGTTAGGTTGGTGAAGACTGTGGGACAGCGGTGTGAATGTTAGATTAGAAATTCCTTAAGTTAGATTACCCTTACTTTCATTATGGCTTTAAAGTGATGGTTTTAAACTTTAGTATGCTTTAAGCTTGAATATTTATGATTGATATGAAGTTCTATGATTTCCTCTGGTGTCCCAGAGTCTTATATCTTAGATTACTGGGCATTGTTACCATACTGAAAACCTTCGGTTCTCATTCCATACTTTGTTGTTATTTTTCATATGCAGGGCGTAACCCACCTCGGTGAATTGCGAGATGGTGACAGAGCGGAGGATCTTGATTATCTTTTGGAGTCTTTTGATTTCTTTTGTTTAGTACTCTCACTTTTGTATTTATATTTGCCTTAGAGGCTTACTTTGAGAGAGATATATTTTATATGCTGGTTTTACTTTCAAAGCTCTGTATGTCTGTATGTAACTAGTTGGCCTAAACTCCACGGGCTGAGACTAGTTCCTTATGACTATTATACTCATATATCTATTTATGATTTCTTATTTTGTATCTATATCCTGTGCCTGAAATTTGTGGCTTCGTGTGAACCTTTTTCGCTTTTAAAACTCTGTTTTTGAGCTTATTTCTTTATTGGGCTTCTAGAATTATTATTTCCTTCTATATATAATAATGTATAATCCTTATAATTATCGTGACCTTTAATTAACCTTTACTTTACGGTATAAGGTAAGACTTAGTGTAATTAGGGTGTTACAGAGATGATTTTGAATAGCCGCATCATCCATACTAATACGGTTGTGAAGGAGAATGTTTCTTTCACTCTAAGCAATTCCATCAAAGCCTTTATCGTAGATGCTACCCTCATCAACGGTTTTTTGCCTTTTTGGAGGGAGCTCTGAAGAGGAAGGAAAAGGGGGATGGTCACACTCTCTGGAGGAGAATCTGGTAGGATGATCCAAACGAAGGGAGTGGGAGTAATTTTCTTTTGAGTTGAAGGACCCGATTCTGACTTTTTTGGAGAAGATTGGGTGGAAGCAGCCCCAGCTTCTTTTTCCTGAATACCTCGAGCCACAACTGTCTTCCTGGTTTGGCATAGCTTTTTCATTGCCCCCGACTTCGGAGCCATGGTCTTTGATAAATAGAAATAAAAGGCCAATTAGTTAAACAAATTACAACTGAGAGGTTATAAAAGCTAAAGGTCAGAAATCTACCTAGCTTGGACCAAAGCTGACTGGGGTCCCCTAAAAATCTTGAGAAGCTCGGCCAAAGCACTCTTCCAACACGTCCACAACACACTTTTCAACATCACCTAAAGCATCTACGTTGTACTTAGCTATTATTGGTTTTTCCTGTCAATATAGTGGAAAAGAAGGCTCATCGTTTTCATCTAGATAGAAAGGTCGGGCCCCCTCTACAACTCGGACTTTAAAGAAATAGTTTTTAAAATTGTGGAAGGATTCATCATAAATGGAAAAAAAACCTTTTTACCCTGAACATCGTGAAATAAAAACCAAGAATACTCCCCTTTAAAAGATCCGAGTTTTGTTAAAACAAAAAGGTGAAAGAAGACCTTGTGAGAAGGTCAGACCTCAAGCTTTTGATACAAAAGCTAGTGAATTTTCAGAAAAGCCCAAGAATTTGGGTGAAGCTGGGAAGGAACAACATTATAAGAACAAAAGATGTTTGTTTCAAAATCAGAAAAAGGAAGCCTAATACCTAACTTTGTAAAGAAGCAATCATATGCATAGAAAAAAGGGCGATCTGAGTTATCCAAAGAAGGGAAACACACTCTCTCCTCAGGGTCGGATTCCACTAACTCGTAATTTTGCTCATCTTTTCGATTTTCACATATCCTATGATGCCTATGGAATACATCAACATACTCTTTATCGACTACAGGAACAGAGGAAAGGACGGGAGTATCTACCTAAGCCAAAAGATTAACGGGAATTTTTGTCGACATATTGAGAACGACAAATTGAGACATAAAAGCTACACCTACAAATATAAAATAAACAAATTGTCACTAAAGAGCTCGGACACCAGCAAAAGAAATCGGACAAAAGAAACCAAATTTGAAAAACATATTTTTCAAAACCAGAAAGTGCAGAAATGGCATCTCTCCTGCACTAATAGCAGCGACACCATTGGGGACAACATGAACATAATCAACAAGTCACAAAAGACTACAATCCCTCAAAACTCTAGAAACATAATTCAAACACACCACAAACAACAAAAAGCAATTTCAACAAGGTAGTTCTGAAGGAATTTTCCATTAGTAGACAAGGCGGCAGCAGCCAACAATTTTTTCAAGGAAAAGTTTTAAAGATAAAAATAAAACCAACATTATGAAGAACCTCTACTATTACCTAAAAGGTTGCCTCAATGCAAATAGATTCGAAAAGACCAACAAGCAGTTACGCGAAAAGAAGCCAAAAGTCAATGGTACCAACCTTGATAAAGAATTTGAATAAGGAAAGGGGCGCGTCAAGCAGTAAAGACACGAACGATCCTCTTTACCAAACGCTCTTTCAAACAAATCAAGATAAAGAAAATCTTAAAAAACGAAAAATGATTGCAAAACAAACAAAGAAAGGGAATTTTTGCGAAGAAGAGAGCAACGGAAGCTTTTTTCAAAAATGGAGACAGAAGAAGAAGAAGAGCGTGGAGTGTTTTATAAGAGAGAAGGAGCAAAATAGTCCTTTCGTCCCCCTATTAAAGATGTGCGTGAATCTCAAAGGAACTGCCGCGAAACGTTCGCCCCTCATTTAAAGAGGCAACGTTCAAAATTTCAAAATTTTTAAAAACACGTCGAGTAGCCGAACTCTTGAAGGCACCATACCCGACGTCGAGACTAGAGCCATGAAATGCTTGAACCCGACCTTATATAAAGCTCGGACTCAAGCAGGGGTACTGTTCATACTCTGACCCAAATTCATGAAAGCCATGCCCAATAAAGGCAGAAGGCCCAATCCAAAGAGGAGGCCTATGCCGTATACCCGACCTCTTTGAAGAGGTCGGATGCAACGAAGGGGGCTCAGCTCTACTTGTCTAAGAAAGTAACTGTTCCGAGGGTTACCTGAAACTGGAGGTCGATCTCGGATGAGATCTTCGATACTAGTCGGAGATGACGTGCCCGGCTGGCTGGTGGCGGCCGGAGCTGTTGTGTCCGACTTGTTGGACTTGCTGCGCTGCTGATCCTTGACCACCGGAGGGTGGGGGTACCTGCAAGAGACTCCGATGCTTAAGTTAGCATGGGTATTAAACAAGTGTTATGTAGAATCAGAGTATGAGTTATACCTGGGTGCTCCAGTGTATTTATAGTAGTGGGGGCTGACCTTTCTGATAAGATAAGTTAGTTATCTTATCTTATCTTATCCTGTTTTGGATGAAGTCAGCTTATTTTTAAGGGAACCGCCTTTATCTCTATAGGCTGGGATTGCCTTTTGGATTTGGGTCGTGTTCCTCTATTTGGGCCCTTTATTAGGCTTTCCTGTCGATTTGGCCGAGCTCTTTAGAAGAGGTCGGGTAGTCTGACCTGAAGAGGTCGGTCGCTTTGTCGCCAATCATCCCGAGTCGGGTAACTCGACCCAGGGTATGAACAGTGCCCCTGCTTGAGCTCGGTCTTTTTGTTGAGGTCGGGTCTTTGACTTCGGTCCTTCTCTGACGAAGCTGAACTCAAGCATTTTGTCGATTTCTTCCCTTTGTAGAATCTTTTGAATGTAGAATGTTTTTCTCTAAAAGCGCGCGCTTTTGTATTAGCGCTTTGTCCTGGGGAACGTGCGAGGGTTTAATACCCTAATTAATTAGTATTAATTGCCCCGTTTTTCCTTTGGCTCTTTATTTTGATTTTTGAAAACTCAGAAACGGTTTCTCTTCTTTACTCTTTCGTAACTTCTTCACCATTTTCCTCCGTTTTTCTCGTTCTCTGTTTTTCGCCTACGTTTCTTCTTTTCCTGCGTTGCGGCGTCGCTTGGCGATTCTCGGGACAACTTTCATTTTTACATCTCCTTCTTTCCTTTGAAGCTTTTCTCTTCTCCAGGTGAGTTCCATTCGTACTTTCTTTCTCTTTCGCTGCTTTGGCTTTTTGTGATTAAGTTGTGATTTTGCTCTGAGGGAAGTTTGGATCTTTCTGCTTTTACTGTGCCTGGTTTACTGTCGTAATGCGTGCTCTGAAGTTTCTTCATCCTTTTGTATGAATGTTTTCGCTTTCTTTTGTTTTCTTTCTGGATTTTATTTTGATGAGTGCTGGGATGTAGGCCGTAGAAATAACTTGAAAACCTTGCTTGTTTACTGCCTCCAAGGGATGCCCCAGGACTTTTGTCTTGAGTCTTGGGGTTTTCCCTTTTTGTTTATCCGCCCGTCGAGATGTTTTGCCCTCTATCCGAGATGTTTTTGAGTAATCCATTCTTCTTTTCATTTTGTAGGATTTAGTTGACCTCATGTCTTCCCGAAATAACGTTGTCAAAATGCCTTCCCAGGTTCCCGCGGGTATGGCTGATTGGGTGGACTCTATGGTTCTTATGTGTGTCTCGCTGGTTGATTCTGAATTTTGTACTCAGCTTAGGCAGTTTCACAGTGTCTGTAGTAATTCTGGTGATGAGAAGAACAATGAACTTGTCCCTCCCTCTTCTAACGAGAGAGTCTGCTTTTCGACTCGAGTTGTTGATGGTCGCCCTTTCTTTTATGCTTATGATTTTTTCTTTGGTCAGCTGGGTATCACCCTTCCTTTTACCAAATTCGAAACCGACCTGTTATGGTCTTGTAATGTTGCCCCTTCTCAACTTCACCCCAATTCCTGGGGTTTTATTAAAATTTTCCAATTACTGTGCGATGGTTTTGGTATTCCTGCTTCCCAATCTCTCTTTTTCTATCTGTTTGTCTTGACTAAGCCCGGTGTAGTAAAAAAGAAGTCGGCCTAGGTCTCCTTTCATTCTACCCAGGGGAAGAAGGTTTTTTCCATGTTTGACGAGTTGTTCCGTGATTTTAAAAATTACTTTTTCAAGGTCCGAGCTGTTGAAGGAGCTCGGCCCTTTTTCTGGATGAGAATGACAAACCTGCTTTTCCCTTGGAATGGCAAAAAGATGTAAGGGTCTCCAAGTATTCATGAGAAATGTTGGATGAGGCTGAGCGAGCCTTTGTGACTATCTTGGAAGAACGCTGGAGTCAACCTCCCCATCTTGACACAAAGAAATTTCTAACCAATCCTACTCTTCTTCAAACTGAACTGGGTATCTTGTGTTTCTTTTATTATTTTGTTTATGTTGCTTGTAGCTGTCTTTTCCGACTTATCCGACTTGTAGCTGAGTTTTTTGTTTTGTTTGCAGAGGCAATGAAGAATAATGAATCCATGAAAGCTTATAAGAGGGCGCAGAGGGCGACTGCTACCAGAAATGCTGCTGCCCAGGCGGCTGGGGAGGGATCCTCCCAAGTGCGCGAGAAGCCATCGGTGCAGAGTTCCGCCGGGGTAAAGAAAGTGATCCCTACACCCCAAGTTCGTTTGGCAGATCCTCACGTCACCTCTGCTGCTCCTTTTGTTGCTCCTCCCAATAAAAAACAAAAGACTGCTGAGCCCTTTGACCTCGATGCTCCAGATTTTAATGCTATTGAGTTCGTGGATCAACAAATTGGTCCTTATGGCACTCTCTCCATGGACGATGTGTCCATCCTCCATCACTTGGAATTCATGGCCCGAAATCATGTGAAGATGGCGTACATGTCGGCTGCAATATATCGGACTGCTCAGAATCTCCCTCTCCACGCTACTAAAGCATTTATGGAGGAGGCAAAACAGGAGTTTGATCGGATGAAGGAGCTAAAGAAGGAGCTTGAGACGAAGGTAGCCAAGCTGGAGAAGGACTTGAAGAATGAGGAGGCGAGCTCTCAGTCATTGGCGGCTTCTTTGAGGTTGGCTGAGGACGCAGTCCTGATGCACAAGGATAGTTATGTTACCTCTTATCGAGAGGTGCTGCGCCTGAGGGAGGAGCTCGACCATGCCTGGGAAGATTATTCTGAGCTTCAGGGTCATCTCGTTGGCAGCGTGACTGCTGCTTACGAGAACTTGAAGGAGCAAGTTTGGGTCATTGCTCCCGAGGCCGACCTCACCCTCTTTAGCCTGGATAATATTGTCAGGGATGGCAAGATTGTCCCTGATGATGAGGGTGATGATGATGATGTCGTTCCTCCTGTGTCTTCTACCAAAGTGCCAACCTCTTCGGTTCCCCCCGCTGTGTCCGACCCGGATTGCCAGATCCTGAATCGGGAGGATGGAACTGTGGATGCTGTGCCGATCCAGACTCGCCCTCCTTCTCCTTGTCCTGATGCTGCCAAGAAAGCTCCTGATGCTTGTTGATCTTTTAAAATTTGTGTAGTCTGCCCGGCTTGTGGGCTTTTTTAGAACTCTTTTATTTATTTGTTGATACTTCTTAGTTGCTTATCTAGCAACTTTTTATTTTGAAAAACAAACAATAGCTCGCTATCTTTTTTATAGTAGTCTTTGGTGGCCTTTCGAGGCCTTATAACTCTGTAAAAAGTAGTCTTTTGACTAGGCATCTTTTCTGTTTTCTGTTGATGTCGAAATCTTGCGGCTCAACCTCCTTGGGTTGTTTTTGTTATGTTATTTGTAGCTTGAATCCTTTGAGGTCGTGGTTGTGGGGGTCCAACTTGTTTCTTGGGTTTTCTTTGCTTTGTATGCTTTCTTGACGTTGGTCCCCTTCTAAGCTATTCTCGTAATCCTGTGTCTTGGACCTTTGCTAGGTCTCCTTCAGGGATTACTTTTATAAGTTTCCAGTTGTAGGAGTCTGACTTCGTTAGGTCGGTCTCCTTTAAGTTATTTGTAGTCCTCTTTCTTGGATCTTTGTCAGATCTCTTTCAGGGACTATTTTGATAACTTTTAAGTAGTAGGAGTCCGGCTTGGTTATATCGGTCTCCTTTAAGTTATTTTTCTAATCCTCTTTCTTGGACCTTTGTCAGGTCTCTTTCAGGGATTACTTTTATAACTTGTTAAGTAGTAGGAGTCCGACTTCATTATATCGGTCTCCTTTAAGTTATTTTTGTAATCCTCTTTCTTGGACCTTTGTCAGGTCTCTTTTAGGGATTACTTTTATAACTTTTCATTTTGGGCTGACTTTGTCATGTCGAGCCCTTCTAAGTTAAAGTAATCCTCTTTAATAGGGTTGGCCAGACCTCTTTCCAGGGTTTACTTATAACTTGGGTTGACTTGGTCCGACTTCTCAACGTCGGCCAGTCTTTAAGTTATTATTTTAGCAATCCGTAAGACCTCGTCAGGTTTTTTTTAGATCACTTTTGATAACTTCTTACATTATTCTGTGTTCATCTTTGCCGATTTGTAGAAAGTGGTTGTCATCTCTAGATCGTCCTTTGGGTGAATCGTGTTTTCACCTTTATCGAACGGTTGTCTTTATCGTGATCGTGCAGTGAAATAGTTTTTCACTTTCTGCCAATCTGTTGCTTTATAATCGGACGATGAATGCTTCAGATTAATGCGTCTTGAAATCCTTTGTAGAATATCTAAAATATATTTTATTTAAAGGAAAAATGCAAATATATACATATGGGATTGTCTGAGTCTCAACTTGGTGCCTCATTAAAAAACCTTTTCAGGAAAAAGAGTGCATCCAATGATGAGATCCTTTATCTTTTCTAACTGTAGTACCTTCTGAGGTTGCAGGCGTGCCATGACCTGGGAAGCTCTCGTCCATCGAGTTCAGACAGTCTGTAGTAGCCCTTTCCAAGTACTTCTATAACTCAGTAGGGTCCTTTCCAGTTTGCTGCCAGCTTTCCCTCTCCTGGTCGAGTTGTTCCAATATCATTTCGGATTAGGATGAGATCATTCTCTGCAAAACTTCTCGGCACTACCTTTTGATTATATCTGGAAGCCATTCGGCGTTTTGGAGCTTCTTCCCTGATCCGGGCTCTTTCTTGGATTTCGGGTAACAAGTCGAGCTCTTCTCTCTGAAGTTGGGAGTTTGCTCCCTCATTGTAGTGAACTACTCTAGGCGACCCTTCTTCAATCTCTACTGGAATCATCGCCTCTATTCCGTATGCTAATCGGAAGGGGGATTCCTTCGTGGTGGAATGTGGCGTTGTTCGATATGCCCACAGGACCTGTGGAAGCTCTTCTGCCCAGGCTCCCTTTGCATCTTGTAATCTCCATTTTAATCCGACCAATATGACTTTGTTAGCAGCTTCGGCCTGCCCATTGGCTTGTGGATGTTCAACGGAGGTGTACTGGTGCTTTATATTCAAGTCGGCTACTAGTTTTCTGAAACCTGCATCTATGAATTGAGTGCCATTGTCTGTGGTTATTGAATATGGAACCCCGAACCTTGTGACAATATTTCTATATAAGAATTTCCGGCTTCTTTGAGCGGTGGCATTGGCTAGGGGCTCTGCCTCGATCCACTTTGTAAAGTAATCTACCCCTACTATGAGGAACTTAACTTGTCCTGATCCCTGTGGGAATGGACCGAGAAGATCGAGTCCCCATTTTGCAAATGGCCAAGGCGAGGTCATGCTGATGAGCTCTTCTGGCGGGGCGATGTGAAAGTTGCCATGTTTCTGACGTTGTGGGCATGTCTTTACAAATTCTGTGGCTTCTTTCTGTAGAGTTGGCCAATAAAATCCCGCCTGGAGCACTTTTTTGGCGAGAGCTCGTGCTCCGAGATGATTACCACAAATACCGCCGTGTATTTTTTCTAGCACTTCCTTTGTGTTGGAGGTTGGCACACATTTTAGTAAAGGTGTTGAGATTCCTCTTTTGTACAGGATGTTGTTTATGATGGTGTAGTACTGTGCCTCCCTTTTTAACCTCTTTGCCTCCTTTTCCTCTATGGGGAGCGTTCCTGTTTTGAGGTAGTTGGTTATAGGGGTCATCTATCCTTGGTCCTGACTTGTTATAGTCAGGACTTTTTCTTCTTCCGAGATTGACAGGTTCTGCAACATTTCCTAGATGAGGCTTCTATTGTTATCCCCTGGTTTGGTGCTGGCTAGTTTTAAGAGTGCGTCAGCTCGGGCATTTTGTTCGCGGGGTATGTGGCAGATCCTATACTCCCCTATTTGTCCGAGCTGTTCCTTGGTTTTATCCAAATACTTTTTCATGGTGGGATCTTTGGCTTGGTAGCTCCCTGTTATTTGTGATGTAACCACTTGTGAATCGCTGTAAAATGTTGAGTTTTTGAGCTCCGACTTCTTTAGCCAGTTTCAAACCAGCTAATAATGCTTCATATTCCGCCTGGTTGTTTGAGGTCGGGAACCCGAACTTGAGGGAGAGCTCAACCTGGGTTCCTTGCTTGCTTTCTATTATCACGCTCGCACCGCTTCCAGTTTTATTTGAAGACCGTCCACGTAAAGGTTCCATTCTGTGGGGGTTTCTAGGGCATCTGTGAATTCTGCAATAAAATCGGCCAGATACTGTGATTTGATGGCCGTCCGAGCTTCATATTGGAGGTCAAACTCTGACAACTCGACTGCCCATTGTAGAATTCTGCCTGCTAGATCTGTTTTCTGCAATATTCCTTTTATGGGCTGGTTAGTTCGAACCTTAATGGTGTGAGCCTGGAAGTACGGGCGGAGTCGTCGAGACGTTAGGATAAGAGTATAGGCAAATTTTTCTATTTTCTGGTAGTTTATCTCGGATCCCTGTAGTGCCTTGCTAATGAAGTAGACGGGTTGTTGTCCATTTTTGTCTTCTTTGACTAGTGTTGATGCTACTGCCTTGCTTCCCACTGCGAGGTATAATATGAGTGGTTCTCCAACTCGCGGTCGGGATAGGATAGGTGGCTGTCCTAAGAACTTCTTGAGGTCTTGGAAGGCTTGCTCGGACTCTATTGTCCATTCGAATTGTTTTCCCTTTCTTAAAGTAGCATAGAAGGGAAGAGATCTTATTGCGGCTCCTACTAAGAATCGGGATAGGGCGGCCAGTCTCCCGTTGAGTTGCTGTACTTCTTTAACACAGGTTGGGCTCTTCATGTTGAGTATGGCCTGACATTTGTCTGGATTTGCTTCAATTCCTCTTTGAGTGAGCATGAAGCCTAAGAATTTTCCTGCTTCTACTGCAAAGGTGCATTTCGCGGGATTGAGTCGCATGTCATGCTTCCTTATGGTGTCGAATACTTGAGCCAGGTCGGACAATAGTGTCCCTTCGCTTTGTGTTTTTATTAGCATGCCGTCCACATAGACCTCCATGATGTTTCCGATGTGATCCGAAAAAACTTTATTCATTAGTCTTTGATAAGTAGCTCCTGCGTTCTTGAGACCGAAGGGCATCACGATGTAACAGTAGTTGGCCTTTGGTGTTAAAAACGAGGTCTTTTCTTGATCTGATGGATACATGGGAATTTGGTTGTATCCTGAATATGCGTCCATAAACGAGAGATATTTATATCCAGAGGAAGCATCTACCAGGGCGTCAATGCTTGGGAGTGGGTATGGATCTTTTGGACAAGCTTTGTTGAGATCGGTGTAATCGGTGCACATTCGCCACTTCCCGCTTGATTTCTTCACCAAGACGACGTTGGCTAGCCATAGCGGGTATTTAACTTCTCTTATAAATCTGGCTTCCAGTAGTGCCTGTACTTGCTCTTCCACAGCCTGGGATCGTTCTGGCCCAAGCTTTCTTCCTCTCTGCTGTACCGGTCGAGATCCTGGGTAGACCGATAACTTGTGGCACATTAGCTTAGGGTCTATGCCTGGCATGTCCGTGGCTTTCCACGCA
>NC_029793.2:102386155-102388507 GCF_000816755.2 Arachis ipaensis
CCTTGGTCTATTAAGGTGCGGTGTAGGTTGGCGTTTGCCAATATGATGGTGATGACCATGGGATCGTCGTGTCCTGTGATGATGCCAGACGCGTCCTCCTTAGTGAATGTTATCGCTAGGATGTTGAGTGCTTCCTCCTCTCCTTCGACATGACATACTTGTTTGAGATACCTTTTGCGGGAAGATTTGGAGATCCCTCCTGCTGTGAATCCGCCATGTATCATGTGGACGTGTCTTTCTGGTGTCCGAGGTGATCGTTCTGCTCGTTCGGTATCTTCATCCCTTCGTCTTTTTCTTTGATCATCATCTCAAGTGGCCAGGAATCGATCTAATTTTCCTTCCATCACCAATTTTTCTATGATATTTTTCAAGTCGAAGCATTCGTTGGTGGCGTGTCCTCTGACCCGATGATATTCACAATATTCCTTCCAATTTCCTCCTCCTCTTTTTCCTTTGAGGGGCCGTGCTGGGGGAATCTTTTCTGTATGGCAGACCTCTTTGTATATTTCGACTAGGGATGCTCTGAGGGGAGTATAATTATGGTATTTTTTAATTTTCTCCCCTTGTCGGTCTTCTTTCTTTTTGTCTTTATCTCGGTAGGGGTTCCCAGATTTTGAGGTTTCTCCTAATCGAGCGTTTTCTTCCATGTTGATGTATTTTTCTGCTCGCTCCTGTACTTCGTCTAATGAGGTAGGGTACTTCTTTGATATAGATTGGCTAAATGGCCCCTCTCGTAGGCCATTGATGAGTCCCATGATGGCGGCCTCTGTTGGTAAGCTTTGTATGTTCATGCATGTTTTGTTGAATCTTTCCATGTAGTTGCGGAGGCTCTCCCGATCTCCTTGTTTGATCCCTAGTAGACTGGGGGCGTGTTTAGCTTTATCTTTCTGGATGGAGAATCTGGCCAGGAACTTTTTGGCCAGGTCATCGAAGTTTGGGATGGACTTTGGAGGTAAGTTGTCGAACCATCGGATTGCTGTCTTTGTGAGAGTTGTTGGGAAAGCTTTGCAGCAAACGGCGTCTGAGGCGTCAGTAAGGTACATTTTGCTTCTGAAATTGCTGAGATGGTGGTTGGGATCTGTGGTGCCATCATATAAAATCATATCTGGGAGTTTGAAGTCCTTTGGGATTTTGGTTTTCATGATCTCTCTGGTGAATGGATCCTGTTCTTTACGTGAGCTTTCCTCAGGAGTGATCCGAGGGGCCTTTGATTTGAGATCGGCTTCCAATTGCTGTAATTTTTCTTCCAATTCTCGACGTCGCCGTATCTCTCTTTGTAGATCCTTCCCGATTTCTCGTTGTTGTTGGATTTCTTTCTCAAGTTGCTTCAAGCGATCTTGAAGTACTTCTATCGCCCCCGGGTTTGTTGGATTTTTTTCTCCGTTGGATTCCGGGGTGTCGTTTAGTGGGGTGTCCGCATTTTTGTGCGGCGTTCTGTTTTCCAGATCTGAATCGTGATCATTGTCATGGTTGTCCGCCATGGTGTTGGGATGACTTCCAGGTTCCCCGGCAACGGCGCCAATGTTCTGAGGGTTACCTGAAACTGGAGGTCGATCTCGGATGAGATCTTCGATACTGGTCAGAGATGACGTGCCCGGCTGGCTGGTGGCGGCCGGAACTGTTGTGTCCGACTTGTTGGACTTGCTGCGCTGCTGATCCTTGACCACCGGAGGGTAGGGGGTACCTGCAAGAGACTCCGATGCTTAAGTTAGCGTGGGTATTAAACAAGTGTTATGTAGAATCAGAGTATGAGTTATACCTGGGTACTCCAGTGTATTTATAGTAGTGGGGGCTGACCTTTCTGATAAGATAAGTTAGTTATCTTATCTTATCTTATCCTGTTTTGGATGAAGTCAGCTTATTTTTAAGGGAACCACCTTTATCTCTATAGGCTGGGATTGTCTTTGGATTTGGGTCGTGTTCCTCTATTTGGGCCCTTTATTGGGCTTTCCTGTCGATTTGGCCGAGCTCTTTAGAAGAGGTCGGGTAGTCTGACCTGAAGAGGTCGGTCGCTTTGTCGCCAATCATCCCGGGTCGGGTAACTCGACCCAGGGTATGAACAGTAACTGTCTTCGCAAATCTATTTAATTATCTCTATCTTCCCTAAAAGATAGATCCAAAAAAACTCCCTAGATATAGGGAACAGTTATTCATCAATAAAGGTGGAACTACTTCAATAAAGGTGGTTATGAACCCTACTATAAATACGCTAACACCCCTTAGGTATATTTTACGTTCTAATCTACTAAAAACCTACCTAAAACCCTTGCTAACATAAGTATCGGAGTCTCTTGCAGGTACCCCCCACCCTTCGGTGACAGAGGATCAGCAGCACGTCCAAGTCCAAACAAG
>NC_029793.2:102388736-102416072 GCF_000816755.2 Arachis ipaensis
CGGTAGCACCTCGGGTAAGAACGAGTCAAATGCTCTGCTTTGCTTCAGAAGGAGTCTAAACCTCACATTTAGGCCCAAAATTAACGTTTTAGGTAACCCTCGGAACAGTAACTATAAAAAGGGAGGCGTAGTGGTTTAGGTGAAAGATGGCTGGTAGATGAGAGTAGAGGATGGTAGATGCAGTATGTGGAGTTGTGGAGAGTTTTGTTCTGCTTTTTATTTTTGTTTTTTATTATTAGTAGGGGTAAATTAGTCTAAAAAATAAAAAAAAGATAAAAAAAAAAGATGATTTTAAAATGATTTCTAATGTTAAAAATAAAACTGATAAAAAAATTTAGAAACGATTTTAATTTTAATCTAAAATATTAAGAATAAAAGAAAATACTTAATTCTAAAATAAAAAGTTATAAAATTTATAGTTCTATGTTTTTCATACTAGAAATTAAGACACAACTAGTGGCAAGAAAAAAAAAAAAAGAACAGGGACAAATTTAGTAGTAAAATACGACCAAATAATTTGGCCTCAACCTCCTTTTAAATCTTTGATAGATCAATTAAACCACTAAGCTTCTTCATTTAATCAAATGCCTGGTCCAAATTTAAAATCTTCTCATATATATTTTTTATGAACATAAATAATTTTTCAATATCATTTCATATTCTATCCTATCGTAAGTTATTAAACATACATGATATGATTTTATAAAAGACAGCAAGACTTATCAAGGACTTTTGTTTTTCTTCTCCTGTTTCATCCATTTAATTAGCTTTTATCTCCTTCTATTTTATTCTTTTTTATTTTTTATTGACGTATTATATTTTTGTTCCTTCAGCATTTTCATCACATTTGATTTTGCTTTTGGGTTATGGCTCTCTCGTAATGCTAATTACTAATGACATGTGTAGTCCAATTTATAATTTTGTTCGTCATGAAATAAAATGAATTCTATATTTGTCAACAACAAAAAAATAAATCGACAATGACAAAAAAAAAATAGTTAAAATTTAACTTATTTAGTATTAATAAATATTAAATAAGACAAATTATAATTATTTTTGGCTAATTTTTTTTAATTATCAAATATTTCTAAAAATAAATAAAGAAGTGAATTAAGTCATTCCACAAGTCAACCACATATTGATACAAATGGGATGAATTCTACGTTTGTCAAAAAAATCTATTTATCTATCTACTTAATATATTAAAATTGGGTTTTCCCTGAAAGTGAGGTGTCGATTCTTCGTGAATCTATTTTTCCGCCAAAATGAATGAGCTCCTTCCACCGCCGCTCTCAATGCGGTTGCTCTTTTCGTCGTCACACGAGCTCTCTCGGCCGTGCTCTTGTCTTACGAGCTCCCTCCGCCGCCGCTCTCGCGCTGCTTCTTCTCTCCTCGCTGGAGGTTTGTCATCGTCTCTTCTGGTCGCTGTTAGTTCAGGTAGGCCTCCGCCTCCTTCTCGTCCCTAGCCCTAACCCTTCCATTGTGATTCTGTTCCGATTTCATGATCCCTAGCCCTAACCCTGTTCCTTTCCTGTTTTAGGATAAAAATTCCTGACTTGATCATTTGATGAACTTGATGTTATGTAGCAGTGATTATTTATCTTCGTATTTGCAGCTGCTATAGATTTTGGAGACTTCTTTAAAGGTCCATTGCCAGGAAAGTTTCTCAAGCTTTTAGGGTTTCTTGCCTTGTCACGTCTTGGTGTGTATATTCCTCTAGGTGGGGTTAATAGGGAGGCTTTTGTTGGAAATTTAGATCAGAATAGTTTATTAAGCACTCTGGACTCATCAATGCACAAATTGTTTTCCAGCTTCTTGCACAGGTATATCCGAAGTTGCAAGATCTTCAGAAAAGAGAAGGCGAGGCTGGAAGAAAGAAAGTTCTTCAATACACTCGATATGCGTCAGTTGGATTTGCAATTGTACAGGTCAGTAAATTTGTGATCTATGTGAACACTGCATTTTCTCTTTACTCATGTTTAGATTTAAAATTCTCATCTTTTTAAAACTCATATCTTCTTTATTCTAACTTAAAATACTCTCTTTTTAATTTTTTAAAATGTCTACTTTTCTGATGAAGTTGTTATAATCATCACTCCTGTTTTTTCATTTCAGGCAATTGGCCAAGTCCTCTTTTTACGTCCTTATGTGAATGACTTTAGTACCGAGTGGGTTCTTTCATCTATTATCTTGTTAACTCTTGTTATAATCAGAAGAAGATTCTTGATTAGACAAATCTGTTAGTGCTTTAAGAGTATAATTATTAGCTTTGAGTGTGTATATTGGCTGTTTAACTTTTAATGCCATTAATGCCTGTGCTTCCCATTGAGAACTCTATGCTGCTCATTATCTTATTTCTACGGTCTCTGACGGAGTGTTTTCTTCGTTTTAGCTGAAGCAGACATGCAGAAATTGAGTCATGCGTTAAAAGTAATTTCAAAGAATCAAAGAACATGGTTCACAGCAGCGCTTCTACAATTAAGTGCCGAAGAATATCCACCTGCTGATGCAACTGATGACAAGTTGTATTTGAAAGGTGCTACCAATAGAGGTGAGCTTGACTTTTCCCTTCCTTATATGGTGTTGGCAAAATTGGAGTGGTTTCATATTGTTGAACTTTCTTCTCTAAGCTTGTCTTCAAATGGATACAGATGGTGATTTCTGTAGTACTTCATCAACAGGGGAGAGCTTGAAGAACATTGCTACAGGTCAATGTGATGAAAAGTCATATAGATTAGGATTGCAAATTTGCAAGAGGATCTGAAAAGAACTTTGGATTCCATATGGTATAAAGCTACAGAGATATGCCAATCGAGCCGGCTCAAGGCTTTTCTCAGGAAGCAGGGAAAGTTATCTTCGCTTTGTGTCAATCAAGGTACATTTGCACTCATGTAGCTACGATTTCTTTTTCCAACCATCTTCAAAATTTATGGCATCATATTGTAATCTCTTCCTACTATGTGGTTAGTTTCTTTTATGTTTGTTTATGTAGAAATTTAAGTTTTATGGAGTTTATTTAGGTTTTATGTTTGCAGAATTTTATTTTTTTAAATTTATTATTCTAATATTTATTCCATTAACTTCAAATGTTGAGCCATAATTTAATTATCAGAAACTAAATAAATAAATAATGGAGTCTTTTTTTTTTGGACATAAATATTGATGATTTATTCTGCCATATTGCTAAATATGCTACTTTCAGGCTGCTCTATTACTTTTCAAAATTTCACCGAAATTGCTGGTGAGCCAATTGAAGCAGAGAGGTTATATGATGTTGTTAATGTCGTGCTCTCATTGCAGGTAATAGACTCGTCTTGGCTGAAGCTAGATTATCTGAATAGTTTGAGCAAATAAATCATTGATAGATTGGTGGAAGAAGATCTTCATTTTATCTTTTTCTTTCTTGTAAAGATACCGTATCCTCTCTCTATTTAACATTTTCTTTCTCATTAATTTGTTCATTTTTTCTATTAATATTTATTTATTTATTTATTTTAAATATCTTGTTTGTCTGACTGTGATCCACGGTACATGAGCAAATAGCTTCCTTAAAATTTGTAGAAATTAGCCTACTTGAATTACACCATGTGAATAATAAAGTATGAAAATCTGCTAGTGTAGTCAAGTCTCCCTCTGCCATCTTTCTCTAAAATTCATTTCTCAATTCGTCAAGCACATGTATTTGAAGTTATGCCACAAAAGCTACAACTTTGAAATTGTTGTTTGTGAACAAAAAGTTTTGGACTTTCCTCTAGATTTTGGAATTACAACTGACGAGTTGATCCTGAAAATTGAGGAAGTTGATTTTGGATTTAGATTAGATACACACTTAGATGAATGCTTTCTCTTGCAGATAATAAATCCAGCGGAAACTTTTGGTGATATAGTTATTGATTATTGGTAAGCTATCAAATGCTTGTTCAGTATAAATTTTTACATTCCTCTTCCTAGCCCTTAACCCATCATTTGAATCTTTTATTCTAAGGTTGCAATGAAAGGCTATATCTATCAAAAAGTATGATCGTTCAATAAAATTATTACCATTCTAAGGTTGCAACTTGGAGCAAGCATGGTGAAAAAGTCAAGTTGCTACTGTTGTTTGGAGACCATGTTATCAGTGTTGATATTCGTGGCAACATGTTCTTGTGGGCATTTAAGGGAGTTATGGATCAGAACCCTTTCCCATTTGGGCACATTTTGCTTGATCAGAGTTCCTATTAATATTTATTTATTTATTTTATGCTTGCTCAGATGTGGATTTTGCATTTTCTCCCTGCAAGCGTTGTTAGCATGTATATTTTCTTTTCCTCTCTATATTGGCATTTTCTGTGTATTAATTTCATCAATTGGTTTCCCCATATATAACATGTTTATGGTGTTTGCAATGCGTTTCTTTGATAGGATCAACAAAGTAGAGAGCTTTCTCAGAACAATGTTTCTAGACGAGCCAAGAAACTTAAAGTAAAGGTATGGTTGGTGTTTCATGCTTTCTTTATTGTTGCTTAGCAGAGCTTGTGAAAGCGTTGCTTTTGCTTTAATATTCCTCTGTAAATTCTTAATGTTTTGTTTAGAGACTTAGTATGATAATTACAAAGATATATAAATGTGTGTTTTACTAGTGAAAACATCTTATGACCTCGGATACCTAAATTTGGATTTTGGTATTCTTAATCTGACTTATTTTTTATTTTTATGTTGTGATTATGCTTTCTAGTTCTTAAAGCATTCAGTTCAATAGTCATGATTAGGTCGGAAACTATATGAATTAATTGTGAGTCATAGGTCTTTGTGCTTCCTGTTTTGAATAGATTTTTCATCCCTCATTTCGTATATGTGTTTATACAGGAAGAAGAAATAAAGTTGAAGCCCGTGATTGCATTTGATTGTGGTGGGTTATTTCTCTGCGACTATTCATTCAGTTCTAATTTTGCTGAAGAAATGAAATTGAAACTGATGTATATTAATGTAGAATCTGAATTACAGTGGGGAATCCAGCCTTAAAGGCATGTGTATAAATATATAAATTGAAATGTGAGGAAAGTTGGGATGATGAAGAAGAAGCAGCAGCAGAAAGAGCAAGTGAAGTGAAATTTTGCAGATGAGATAAGTGGAATTAACACAGGATTATGTATAATTATACATTATAAAGGTAATAACAAAATCTCTTAATTAAATTTATTAATTTATTAAAATTTATTACTATCAATTTAAAAAAATTGACAAATTCTAGGTGCTAATGGATAATGCATTCTTATTATATATTTATAATTTGAGAATATTAGAATTATCATAAAAATTTGTATTATTTTATTCTCCTGATAAACAATTTTATAATCACGTTAATCATATAATTTTGTATACTAATATTGATATAGTATTGTTTCAGGTATATATTTTGCAGGCATCAAAGGATAGTGTTGAGTTGCTATTTAGTGGGTTTAAATTATTTATTGTTTATTGGAGAACTTTCTGCATTAGAATTCTTTAATAATTTGTTGTTCATTTTCTGCTGATTTTGATATGTTCTTACACAAATAACAATTTGTTGCTGGATTTAGATATATTACTAGATTATTTATAATCACATTCAGTATATATATCTGATTTATTGAAAATAGTAGATTACTAAAATCGGTTAATAACTATTTTAGAGTTAATACAATTAACACTAAATTAAGAAAAAATAAACAATGCATAACTCATTACTTTTTTATTAGTCAAATTATTATAATTTAAATTAATTTTAACAAAATAACTTAAAATTATAATTTCAATTTTATCATGTACATGCCACGGGTAATTACAATTGTAAATAAATAAAAAGAAAAGTAGTTAATTATGTCATTCTACATGTCAACCACGTATTGGTACGAGAGGTCTTAGTCCCTTTCATGAAAGAAAAAATATTAGCCTTTTCTTTACACTTTAAATTTGGCAAGAGAATAGTAACTAATGGCTTTCATTTTCTTGTTCTTTGGATAATAAGTAACTAATAATTTTTGTTATTTTAAGTGGACTAAAATTAGGCGTAACATACTTTTAGGTATCACTCAATTTATCTCTTTCATTCTTTTGTCTTTCTTTTTCATTTTTCTTTTGATTATTTTCTTTCAAGTTTTTCTTCGAGTAAAAGAGTTGTTGGACACACTTTTACGTGTGTTCATGCAACAAGCTTCGAAGAACTGAGGTTTGGTTTTGGGGATTCTCCCTTCAAAATTTTTCAACCTTACCCTTTTACATCCAAGAAAATGGAAGTAAAATAATTTAACAAAGAAAAATGATATGAATTGTAGAAACTTTTAATTTTCAATCAAATTTGTTTCTCTTGGGTTTGTTAATCAGGAAAAAAATCAAGCTTTGGAAAAAACAAAGCATTGTAGCAAACCCGAATAGTTGGGACCTTTGTCAATATTTTGTAGAGCATAATTTAAACAGAGGAAAGAAGAAAATGGATCTCTGGGCAGAATTTCATGCAGCAAGTTGGGGAAGGGAGTTTGTAGCAGGAGGATTTGGAGGAATTGCTGGGATAGTATCTGGTCATCCATTAGACACAGTGCGAATAAGGCAACAGGTCTTAAACACCGGTGGCCATGGCTCATCATCAGCATTCACCATTCTTAGAAATGCTTTGGCTAAGGAAGGACCTGCTTCTCTCTATCGTGGCATGGGTGCACCTTTGGCCTCTGTTACATTTCAAAATGCTATGGTTTTTCAAACTAATGCAATTCTCTCAAGAGTATTTGGCAAATCTGTTTCTCCTAATGACCCTCCTTCCTTCAAGGGTGTAGCATTAGGAGGAGTTGGCACAGGTGTCCTCCAGAGCCTAATTATTTCCCCGATAGAGTTGGTCAAAATTCGCCTTCAGCTTCATCGCAATGAAAAACACTTGATAGAACAACCACATAAAGGTCCTATAATTGTTGCCAAGAATGTATGGAGAAAAGAGGGACTAAAAGGAATATACAGAGGACTGGGCATCACTGTTATAAGGGATGGACCTTCGCATGGTGTTTATTTTTGGACATATGAATACATGAGGGAACAGCTTCACCCAGGTTGTAGAAAAAGTGGTCAAGAAAGCCTATGTACTATGTTGATGGCAGGTGGATTAGCTGGTGTAGCAAGTTGGATTGTTTGCTACCCTTTTGATGTTGCAAAGACAAAGTTACAAGCTCAAACACCTGATTCTTTGAAATACAATGGCACTGTTGATTGCCTTAGAAAGAGTATTAAGGAAGAAGGGTATGGAATTTTATGGCGCGGATTAGGAACTACAGTTGCTAGAGCTTTTGTAGTACATGGTGTTGTTTTCACAGCTTATGAGATCACATTGAGGTTATTATTTAATCATGAAATTATTCAAATGCAGAAAACTATTTAGGAGAATGAATTCAATCTTCTCCTTTTATTTTTTCTGGGAGATATAAGAATGGTACAATCATCATTATTAGAGTAACACGTGTACTATAATAAAAAAAATGCATATCTGCTTGCCCTAACAAATTTGTAGGTTAGATATTGAAACCATTACCACTTGTAATCTCTAAAATGTTTATTTTATTTGATAATCATTACTTTACCTAAGGTGAAGGGGAAAAAGACACTTCACATTCTAAGCCAAATAAGTTTATATTTCTCTCAATTAGTTCAAGTGAGAATAATTAATAATTAATAAAGTAAGAATAGATTAATTTTTACCTTGTACATGAAATTTATTAGAGTAAAATTCACTTCTACTTTTACTCCAACCAAAATTACCTTTGTGTTCGAAGGGAGAAAGTATTTTCTTTTTCTATTTTTAAATTAATAGAAGAAAGAAATAGGCCATGAAGATTTATGTTTTGGTCTTTTAGATATGCAGACATTTCTTTTAGCTTTTGATGAGTTCAAAGATATTTTTGGATCATAGCACAAACTTTTCTTTTCAGTCTAAACTATACGTTGATGACAACTAATAAATCAATAATAATTTTATCTACGAACATACGTTAAAATAATTTAACTTGAATAGCTTAATATTTTAATTTCATTCAAGAGGCAAAATTTTATATAAGCATGACGGACCGCCCCGCCCCGCCTCGTCAAAATCCGCCAATTTGGCGGTGCGAGTTTGGCGGATTTTTTTTAATTTGGCGGACTTCAATTCCTAACCCGACCCGCCTTTTTTAGCGGGTTTAGCGGATTGGCCCGACGGGCTCGACCCGTTTTGCGACCCCTACTCATTCCACTATAGCCTCTATAACGATATATACATGGATGGATAATTTATACTGAGAGGAACACACACGACAAGAACTAAGTAGTTCCCTCCACACCGTTTTGTTAGGCTCCATTGGCATATGCTTAATCAAACTGTAAGCCTCGTTTACCTGACCGGTATGTCTTAAAAGATCTGCGTAACAAGTAAAATGTTTAATCCATGCTGTTAAGTTATATTTATTTGTCATCTATATAATGTAAATCTTCCCTTCATGTAGTAATGATTACAAGCTAAGAAAATTGCAAAGACAATAGAATTCGTGCTTAGACCTAAATTGCATTTTTGTGAAGAGTTCCACCCATTACAACCTTGTCTAGTCATATCATATGCAGATATCAATGAATTCCGATCAATGAATCAACATAACGAACATTCTCTTACTTTCTTGCATCATCTAGATATCTACAACTAGCATACATGTCTACTAATGTATTTTCCAATAGAAAATTTGGATACAGTTTCTTCCTCTCAACATATTGATCAATTCTCCTTCCTAACAATATAGTCAAGATCCTCACAAGCTCAAGAAACACTAGCACAAGTAATTACGCTAGGTTTCACCCCACTTTTCTCCATTTCTAAATACAATTCTACAGCTTTGCTAGGCATATAAAACTAATCTCTTGTCTAAATTCATAATATCTTCTTAACATACAGAATGTTATCAACTGGTCTGTTATTTACCACCGGCATGAGACTAGACATAAAATGACAGCTGACTCTTGTGTTAAAGCCTTTTCCCGAGAACCTTCAATGCATTATCAAATAACATCGCCGCTAGATACTTCATGTAAAAATAAAATACGCCTTGCCTTCAACAAGCAAAGACATTTCCCATACACTGGAATTAGACCGCTTCTAACAAATAGATATAAATCAAGTCGATCCTTCGGCATGTCTTTATGCGCTTGCAATTTGAAGCTTAAATTATCAGAGCACAAGCAAGATTTCAGAACACAAGGGTAAGTATCATGATCGGGACTACACCCGCCACCATTAACCATGACCTTGAAAAGAAGTAATGAATCATCAAAGTAACCAATGCTCTGTGGAATTTTTATCAAACACCTTTGCGTGCGAACCTGGATTCACCATAAGCTACATATGCCAGCTTGATCTTGCCACATTAGAAATGAATTTGCATGTTGCGCACTTATCACTCTCTCTATCCCTTTCTTCATTTTCAATCCTCTCTCCCAAAAGTTTGGATTTTTTTGCTCACATTCTTGTCACCATTGAATAACATGATGAGAGTCCACCCCATGAAATTCATCATCCTAAGTAAACGACCAAAGCCACAGATTCTAACCTCAGAAACCTGGCTCTTTATCTATACTTCCTTCACAACCTCGAAATTTTCTCCAAAGAAAGAAGTCTATTGTTGAGTGATGTGTCCATAAACAACGGTGCTAATTTCCTCGAGGTAAGATCGTTGTAGTTCATCAACACTTTATTATTCGTGGACTATCAAATTTAGAATTGGGATTTTAAAGTGAAGTTTAAAGACAAACAACAGGATTATTAAAATTGAGAGTAAAATACCCATAGTCCATAGTCGTCCCTGAGATTCGCGTAAATACTCAATGTAATCTTCAAGATCCCGATTTTTCCATTGTAGTTCACCAGATAAAACTCCGAGCACTCAAAGTGATCCTGAACATATTTTTGGTGATGAGTCATCACCGGAGCGTTGACGTGGCACCCTCCTTCCTTTTTCCCGCAAAATATCCCAATCCGTTCTCTTCTCTTCTCTTCTATTTTCTTCCTCCATCGAACCTCTCATTTCTTTTCTTTTCGTCACTGTAAAATCCTCCAAGTATAACCACTCTCTCTCCCAAAGACCGCAGCTCAATGGCGGAGGAAGAAGTTGTTGCACCTTCTGCCAGGCCTCTTCCCTCCGATTGTAAACGCAAGTTCGAAGATCTCGATTCTGAGCCTACCGAATCTAATGCCAAATCCAACCGTGACGATAACAACGTCGATGCCGCGGTTCTCGATGACGGCGACAACAAGCGCCCTCGCCTTGACGACGACCTAGGTACTTTATTCCTCTCTTTATCTCGCGCCTCACACATTTTTCATAGTGATGCCAACTTCGACTTTGCATCTGTACAATTGATGATGTAATTATCATTTTCAGCTAAATTATCCTTTATAAAATTGTTGATTTTGTTAATGATGTGGTGAAGAACAATGTTTCTGTGTTTTTTAACACCACATCCAACTCAAAACCTTAAGGTGTCGAGTTAATGGGTCTCTCATCTTATAAACTCTTCACTCTTCCTTGCTTTCTTTGATGTGGGACTAATTTCAACACTCCTCACACTTGCAACACTAACAAGAAATACAATAAAATACCTGCAATATAATTCTGGTGCCAAGATTCAGATAACTAGGGATGCTTATACAGACCCTCAAGACATGAGTAACAGCCCCAGATGGAAGAATAAGGATAGAGCGATGAACAAGAAGAAGAGATGAAGTTTATGAAAATTTGGGGATTTAGGGTTAGTTATAATGGGAAGGACCAACGGGGTATAAATTAGAAATTAGCTAGCTCAACTAGCCGTTGGACCCTTCCAGCCTGGCAAACCGAAGCCACGTCAACGCTCTAGTGATGACTCATCACCAGAAATATGCCCAGGGACCACTTTGAGTGCTCGGAACTCTATTTGGAAGACTACTATAAAAAAATCGGGATCTTGAAGATTACATTGAGTATTTGCGCGAATCTCAGAGACGACTATGGGTATTTACTCTAAAATTGACTATAGAATTTGGAATTTTGTGGAACATTTTGAATATATAAAAGATGACTTCTATGGTGACTAATTCATTCGTGTGAATAAAGTGGCTAAGGAATTTTCAGCCAATTAGAGCTTTACACGTGGAATGAATGAATTTAACTCCTATATGAGTTTGACTGATGAAAATTATTAGTTTTATTAATGACCCACAGTAAAACCAGGTAAACATGCCTAATGAACAAATCTAATGGATTAGCAAATGTGATTTGTGAAGTTTTTAATTTCTTTGAATTTCAAACACTCTCATATTTGAAATAGAAGAGAATTGAAACAGAAATCAAAAGAAAAAATAATTTTTTTTTTCTAAATTTGAGTTGAATGAATAGACCTTCAAAGCATTTGGGAAAATTAGAAGTCATTCTGAAGTTGTGCTTTGAGTTGCGGGAGGTGGGCGTAGGCCATCTCCGACGGCCGTTTCTGGAAGTGGATTCATTGAGAAAGGTTTGGGCGAAGGAGAGGCATGTTGATCGAGACGACCTCACCTGACAGCAGCAGCAGAATCTACTAAATACCGGAGCCAAGCAACGATTCCGAAGAGCAGAATCAGAATAATCGCCGGCGACTCAGAGAGAAAGAGTAGAACCGTAGGCTTTGCTCCATTGTCGCCTCTCCTCTCGCTCCTTCCCTCCCCCTTTATCTCTCTCTCTCTCTCTCGAGGTTGGAAACCCTAAAACCCTGGCTGCCGGTGCTGGCTCTCTGTCTCCCCTAGCGTCCCCCGTCTCTCCTTTTATGTGTCGTTGTTGTTCTGAATCGGTAGACTTTGGCTCCTGTTCGTCCTTTTTGTATGCTATAATTTTGGTGAGTATTTTTTGTTCTAAATTCGATGAATATGCAGTTGTTCTGAATTTGCTGAGATAGTTTTATGTCAATCTACTCTATTAGACATATGATATACTAGTTTTGTTCCAAATAAACTACACAGACATGCTTAATTTGAATATTTCAAACTAAATAAATACAATTGAAAATTAAAAACAATTATAATACTCAAGATCAAGATAATCCTATAATCAATAACCAAAAAATTGTTTCTTAGCAGCTCCTTTTGACTCTGCATCCTCCAAATAAGTGATTGGAACAAAACTAGATCCTTCTGAGTTTACTAATAATAGTACACATAATAAAAGATTTAACCATTGTCAAATTCTTGATATCTCCATTCAGAAAAATCAAATGACAAAATCTATACATTTAAAAACCAAAATAGTGTACGCTTAGCACAAACGATTGGCCAAAGTAATTTTTATATCATTTTTCAGCAATTCTCCTCCGCTCACCTGTTACCAAAAAATCAAAATTTTTTCATTGTGATGTCAGAAACCAACAAGTCAACCAATTTATATAGAACAAAAGTCATAAAGGACATCCTTGAATCATATATGAATAGTTAATCATTATAGTTGGCACTTAGTAGAAAAATTTTTTTGTTCTAAAATTTTAGAAATTTCTGCCCTTTCAACTCTCTTGAAGATTACAGAACATAAAAACAGAAAGAAAGAAAATATTACCTACACTTTCAATTTTTTTTATTGACGATATATAAATAAAAGTTAAATATAAAGGAAAGAAAGGAATAAGAGAAGATACACGGAAAGAAGATTGTGAACAACATTGATATTGGAAGAATCAATTACAAGATAAATACATTATATTTTTTTCTTTTTCTTTTATTGTTTGTTTGTAAATGAAGATTATACATTTTAAATTCCTATTAATATGTCACGGGAAAAAGAAAATCATATCAATCAATATCATAATTTAAGAACCAACCAAAATTTGGCTCAACTGAGTACAGAAAAGAGAAAAAACTATCCCAAAAAACATAGATATCATTGATAATGATATTAATTCAAGTTAAATGAGGCACTCTAACTGCTGTTTTTTTGCCACCAATGAAAAATCACAATATAGAGCTAATTCTATGATATGAGTTACTATCACACCCTTTCTCTGCATGCAACCTCCTATTATAATTATGTGTGATTAGTTTAGCCGACATTTACGATAATTTTAGTAAAAATTTAAGTGAAGATATAGATAATAGGGCACCATAGATTTGTTTAAAAATGTTAGTTTTATCTGAAATATTACCATCGTGATTTTTAAGAATGAACACTGTATAAAATATTACGTACATATAGGACTCTAACTTAAATTCAAAGAAAGTATAACAACATGCAATGGAAAAGGAATGTACCTTTTGATTAAAAAATAAAGTTTGTTGTGTATATTAGCATTTGCAATTGGAAATTGATCTTATGGAATTTATTTTTCTTAAGCATTGTGACAAGTTTCTTTGTAAAATGGAGTAGCGACATTGCTTTTTTGGTGTCTGCTTCTAAAAGTGGAGAATCTATGACGAAGGTTGTTATCCCGAATCAAGTGTGGCCTACGGAAGAAGCCTGACATAGCAAGTATGGAAGGAATTTGCACAGGTGACAGCATTACATTTTGGGACTGGCATCAAAGTCGGTCATCGGTGGATTGGAAGTTTCGCATATCAGGTTAGAATTCTAGTCATGGAATTCAACTTTATTTTTGGTCAATCTGAGACAAATGAAATCGAACATTTAAAAGAGAGAAATTTAAAAGATACATACGAATTACAAAAGAAAGCTCTATCACAGAAATGTGGATGAAAAATAGGAGTCTTACATAAGCGTTTTAGTAGCAAGTGTTTTGCTTTTGTTCCGTTTATTTATAAGATGATAAAAATTTGTCTTGAACCGTTTCTAAAAATATGTTTTTTAGATTGCTTTAAAATGAAAATAAAATAGTTTTTTTTTTTGAAATACTTCTAATTTATATCTTTTTTAATAATTTTCATCATTAATTCTTCTTTTTCGAAACTCTCAAACCACAAGGAAGAACATCAGCTAGCGTATCTAAGAGAAATCTAGCAAAGCACACAGAACCAATAACATCAAACATTCAGTTGAAATTTAACAAAAAGTTCAGTAATTCAGCAAAATCAAAGAATATCTCATACTAATATCAGTACTGGTACTTGAACTCCATAACATAATAGAAACATCCCATCTCCAAAAAAAACCTATAAAAACATAATAGAAACGTCCAAAATTTTGTTCAACATGAAGAAAAAACAGCCTGAAGAGATTCTTAAGTTAAACAGTTTAAATCAGATATGGGTTCAGGATTGTGAAAGGTTGGAAAGCAACCAGGTAAATTTGGCATATAGAAACAATGTTTTAACAAGTAATAAGATAAAAGAAGAGAAGGAGAATCGATTTTAGAGCTCCAAATAAATTGACTCTCGAACCATGATTAGGACCAAAATTAGGCTAAATTTAATATAATTTCATCATCAAAATTCCATACCACTATTAAGAGGACAGCAACATTCAATCTCTAATCACATGCAATTCAGCAAAATCCAACTCCTAATAACAACATCATTCGCTCTCTAATTTCAACAACATCCAACCTCTAATTACAGCAATTCAACAGCATCCAACAATTTAGCAAGGGTAAATTACATCGACTACAACCATAGTTCCTAAACCTTAGCATAGGTAAGCAAACAAAATTAAACTAATTCTAATCTTTTTGAGGCCTAACTCCCAAACCGCATAAAAAAAATAATGTGCAAACAAAATTCAGCTATTCAAACAATAGAACAGAAGTATAAACTTTTTGAATGCGAGAGACATGTTGCATAAATGAAAAAATCATCCAATCTATGATTAAAAAAAAAAACCCTCTGATAAACCCCAAATTTGTTGTTTATCTTGTGCTTATTTTAGGGGATTTTATCGTCTTTTTCCACATTTATTCAATGAAATAGCATGGTTTTATAATTCTCCCTTAATTTGTGCTTAAGTGTAAAAACATGCTTTTTAGGCCCTTAAATTGGTGATTTTAATTCACTTTAATTCCATTCGATGTGTTGATGTGTTTGTTAAGTGATTTCAGGTTCATAAGGCAAGTATTGGATGAAAGAAATGAAGAGGAAAGCATGCAAGTGGAGAATTCATGGAGAAATGAGCAAAATGGAGAATTGAGGGACACGCGCACGCGTCATGCACGCGTACGCGTGAGTAGAGGTTTTGCCAGCGACGTCCACGCGTCAAGCACGCGCACGCGTGATGTTCGGCACGTGACCCACTTGAAGTGAAATCGCTGGGGGCAATTTCTGAGCTGCCCAGGCCCAATTCTAACTCATTTCTGAGGGTATTTGATGCAGAATTGAAGATTGAGCAAAGGGGGAGCGCTTAGTTAGTCATGATGAGCCTTTAGTTAGTTTTCTAGAGAGAGAAGCTCCATCTTCTCTCTAGAATTAGGTTAGGATTTGGTTAATTTCTCTTAAATCTAGGTCCAAATTTTTTATTTCATCTTGTTTCCTTTATAATTTCTTGTTCTAATACTTCAACTCTTCTTGGTTCTTTTGTTAATTTCACTTTGATGCCTCTTTTATGTTCATGAATACTCAAGTTGGATATGGATCTTCTTTTAATGCAATTTGATGTTTGATGTTCTTTTATTGTTGATTTGAGTTGTGAATTTACTTTCCTTGCAATTGGTAGTTGGTAGATTTTACTATTTCTTGTCCATTTATTATGTCTTCCTTTTATGCCTTCCAAGTGTTTGACAAAATACTTGGTTGGATGTTAGAGTAGTCTTTTGAGCATTCTTGGCTTGGAAAGAGTAATTAGGCAATCTTGACTCATGAAAACCCAACTTATGTTGGTGATCTAGAGTTGTTAGCTAATATTGTTTCCATTGACTCTAATCTCTTGCTAATTCAGTTAGTGAGTTGATTAGGACTTTTGGGATTGAGATTAGCTAGTATTATTAGACTTTCTCCGAGTATGAGGATAACATGATACCTTCTTCCATCGTCAGGGATGACGTAATAAGATAAATTCTTGTTTATCATTGCATGACTAGGATAGAAAGCCTATATTCTCAATTCTTGCCATGAATGTCTCTCTTTGTTAATTTTCTTCTTTAATTGATTGCTTGATCTACTTTTCTTGTCATTTAAATTCTCGCCCATTTAATTTCTTGCCTCTTCATCAATCAAACCCCTTGTTCCTTCATAGCCAATAATCATTCACTTCATTGCAATTTCTTGTGAGACGACCCGAGGTTTAAATACTTTGGTTAATTTTTATTGGGATTTGTACTTGTGACAAAACCAAATTTTTTATTGGGAGGATTGTTTGTTTCTTATCAAAATGGCGCCATTGCCGGGGAGGTTGCAATGGTGCAATGTTATTGGCTATTGTATATATTGTGAATAGCTTGATTTTTGGTTTGTTTGTTGGTTTTTGCTAGTTGTAAGATTTTTCTCTCTTTGTCCTTGTTAGTTTTTGTTTTTTTTTTCCCTTGTCACCATGAATTCTCACCCCTTTGGCTATGAGTTTGGTTCAAACTATGTTGTACGAAATGGAAGCTTTAATGAGGAATTGCATCAAGGATTTGGAAATCAAAGGAGGGAGGAGCCCTAAGCTTATGGACAACTTTCTTGGCAATGACCTCCTTCCGAATCGAGTTTGACAAGAGTGCTTGGGAACATGACTACTCTCCTCATGGAGATGCGCAAGGACCAAAAGACATTTTATTCCATCAAGCCGTTCAAGCGCCACCCCAACATGACTACTCTCCGAATTCTTATGGGTATAATTCAAATCCTAATGCATACCAATCTAATGTGTGTGATGACCCTTATTGTGATTGTCAACCGCAACCACCACATACATGTAACCCCTTCCCTCAAGATAGCCCTCAACAACCATACTCGCAAGCCTCATACCACAATTTACCTCCATATGATCATAACCCATATCCACTATACCAACCCCCATATGAACCATATCTAGAGCCACTGCCATTCCAACACCAATACTCCCGAGAACCACAAATTCCGTATACAGTACCTCAAGACTTTCACCAATATGAACCACCTTCCAACTACAATACCTTTTCCTTAAAGAATGAATCATCTATTTCACCACCGCCCTCCAATGGAGCCCTCATGCTAAAATAAAGAGATCTTAGATCTTATATCCTAAAGCAACAAGAGGGGACGGAAAGGGAGTTTAAGGAGCTAGAAGCCAAGATGGCTATCATAGCAGAAACCGTTAGTAACATGGTCTCATCCCACCTAAGCCTATGCGATCAAGGCACTCCCATTGTTGAATATGGAGAAGCAACCAAGGAGCTTAGTGAGGGAATGGACTTGAAGCTCTAAGGTGAGGAAGAGGAGTTAAAGCAAGAAGTGCAACAAGAGAAGGAGGTAGAGATTATTGAACAAGAGGAAGTAGTTGTTGGGTATTTAGGATATGTTGAGTACATAAAGAAATCTCAAGTTGAAGAGCCTTCTTCCATGGAGTTTGGAAGGGGTGTTAAAGAGGAGAGTGATGTTAAGGAAGTGGATAGAGAGTTGAGGAAAATTGATCAAGAAATGGATTCCATCATTAGTGATTTTTTGTCCACATTGATCAACCCCCTTGATGATTTTGTTGAGCCCTCTTCCATTGGATTAGAAAGCAATGTTGGGGAGGATGTGCAACCTCCGAGGCATATTGTGAGTGAAGACTTGGAAGAGGTGTTCCAAGCAACAAGCCCTCCTATCTATGATGATTCCGCATCAACATATGATTCTTCTGAGCATGATGAGTCCTTCCCCAAAATGATTGGAATTGATGATGAGGTAGACTTCACTAAACCTCCTATTTATGATTTGAGTGATGGAGAAGAGATAGAAGAATTTAGTGAAGAAAAATGCGAACTTGAGGAAGCTTGGCAAGAGGTAGAGTTTGAAGAACCCTGCCAAGTGGTGGACGCCTCTAGAAGAGGATGGACGGGAGTGGATCGTGCTTTGTCAAGACTGTTGGAAACTCCCCCACCTAGGTTGTCATCTAATCCTTCATTTGAGTGGGTAAAACTTCTAACTCTTAGCTTTATTATCCCACTTGAATTCGGCTCGCTTAAAACGGATAGCCAACTTAGGGCGCTTTGTGGAATTAAGCGTAAGAGGAGGATGTTTAGTGGTTGGCGTTGTAAGTCTAGGCTCATTATGGTTAGAAGCTCGAAATTGAGGAGCATGGATTGGTGTAGTGCTCAATTGAATGGGTCTAGGAGGATCGTTTGGTGCCTTCATGAAAATTCGGCTTCTCTACCACCCGAATGGAATCAAAGTGATCAAATTGAAGATGGGCGCGGAAACAAAGTATGGGATCCCATATTACAAGGACTCCGTCAAAGATCCCTACAAGAAAAATACCCATTCAGCCACACTTTTTTTAAGCTACATTTGAAAAGCGTAGCCTATTCATAGAATAGGCTACGCTTTTCTCAGTGTTGCCTTTTTTTTAGAGAAAAGGAAACAAAATTCTGGCATCATTTAAAAAGTGTAGCCTTAGGTAAATTTGGCATATAGAAACAATGTTTTAACAAGTAGTAAGATAAAAGAAGAGAAGAGAGCTCCAAATAAATTGACTCCCGAACTATGATTAGGACCAAAATTAGACTAAATTTAATATAATTTCATCATCGAAATTCCATACCACTATTAAGAGGACAGCAACATTCAATCTCTAATCACATGCAATTCAGCAAAATCCAACTCCTAATAACAGCATCATTCGATCTCTAATTTTAACAACATCCAACCTCTAATTACAGCAATTCAACAGCATCCAACAATTTAGCAAGGGTAAATCACATCGGCTACAACCACAGTTCCTGAACCTTAGCATAGATAAGCAAACAAAATTAAACCAATTCTAATCTTTTTGAGGTCTAACTCCCAAACCGCATAAAAAAATAATGTGCAAATAGAATTCATCTATTCAAACAAAAGAACAGAAGTATAAACTTTTTGAATGCAAGAGACACGTTGCATAAATGAAAAAATCATCCAATCTATGATAAAAAAACCCTCCAATCTATAATAAAAGAACCATACAGCTATTCAACTAGATAATCATATCATAGCTACTAATAGATGTAGTTAAAACTCCAACAAATCTGTCAAAAAAAATCACGTTTTGATGCTGCAATTTTAAATAATCACATTCAGACCCAAGTTCAATTTGAAAAAAAAAATATAAACTTACTTATAACTAACTCTTCTTTTTCGAAACTCCCAACCCACAAGGAAGAACATCAGCTAGCGCATCCAAGAGAAATTTAGCAAAGCACACAGAACCCATAAATGAAACATTCAGTTGAAATTTAACAAAAAGTCCAGAAATTCAGCAAAATCAACGAATATCTCATACTACTTCCAATACTAGTACCTGAACTATACAACATAACAGAAAATCTAATCTCCAAAAAATCACCAGACACACTGTAACAGACCATGTCCAAATCCCTTTTTAAAAACCTGCAGATGAAATCAGAAGCAACATCTAAATACATACCAATTAGTGATGTGAAGGGTGGTTTCGAGGCTGGATCAGTAGACATCCAACAGCGGTCGGCGGAGCAGAGCTAGGAGGCTTCAACGGCGCGACTAACACAGGCATGCAGCAGCAGCGGCGCGCCCTCTGTGAGCAGCAGAACCTACTTGTTTCTCACACCTGGCACGTCCAAGATTGGGGAAACTACGAGGGGATGGTAGCGTCACATCGTTCTGGAATGGTCTACAGCGCTCCACTGTTGCCCGCACGTGGTGGGCGGAGGCGCGGCGTCCGATGAAGGCAGAGAAGAAGTTTACGCGATGCTCCTAGTATTCTGGTGCGGCCGTGGATGGTATTCAAAATCTACTGCGATAAAAGGGTGAAAGGAAAGGGTAGGGTTTTGGGTAGGGTGAATTTTGTTTACCTGGGTGAATTTTTGGATGTTGCTGAAGTGAAGTGGGTTTCAGAATCCCGATCCAGAAGCAGTTGGCAGGTTTTTGGCTGGAACCCTCTTGGTTTCTTAGCATTATTATTTCAGTATTCACTAATGTAATGACACCACATAAAAGGATCATAGAAGAACACAAAACACATATACATATCATCGTTTACTTGAATTTTTATTTTTATAATATCTTTGCCGAACAGGATATTTTTTAATGAATATTAATCATGCTTAACAAAATTTTTCTTCACACGATACTAGTTATTTTTTTTATAAAAATCCTAAACGGGAATATGTTATTGTAATTCAAGAATAAATGACACTAACTTCAAATTTGTGATGTACATACAAAAAATCCTTTTTGCACTGTAGTCTTTAGGTCCCCACTTTGATTACAAATGAATATAGTTGGTGGGGGCGCATTGCCTGTGGTGGAGGGGATGAATCTCCAGCCTACTTCAACCCATCTGTTTTCCTAACATCAAGTTGTATCGTATACACTAAAGGCCCTTCAAACTCACATTGTATTCCCAAGCCGCCGGCGATGTCGCACCCAATCAACCCTGCCGCCACCGACGAAGAAATAGCTTCCCTAGACACATCCGGGCACTCATTTGTATAGCCCATTCGGCGCGGCGACGTGATGGCTTAAGCGTCCAAGCTAATCCATGGTCCTTTAACCAGGATGACGTCTTTCCCCAGTTGACCCTAGCAGACCGCCACGAACACGGTACGTCTTTGTCATCTTCCACCTACTAGAACATCCCCATTTTGCACCTGCATTACGTGTCTGAGCCCCATCTTTTTTTGCAGGAATCGAATTCATTCCAGATCGTGATTGGAGCCATATGGCTCTTTATAAGAGCCGGCAGACCTCACTCCGGCAAGTGTGTAGTAGTCTGCACGATCCTCCGCCTGTGTACCAGATGCAGACGTACGAATCCACCACCAGGGAAACTGTTCCCAGATTTTTGGTTGCCGTTCCCACTGCGTCAGAGTCTTCTTCTTGTAGTGCTGCCGGGAGATACTCCGACGACAAGTATCTTGCTCGCGAAGAAGCTTCAGCGGCGTTGCTGAGGAAGCTGTTGGAGTTGCATGCAATGGTTGTCGATGACTTCAACCACGACTTGTTAGAGGAGGAGAAACTCATCCACTACGAGACCCGCAACGCCCTTAAACGCCTCGGTACTGGTTATCGCAACATGGCCTCATCATTTAGGAATTATCGACGCTTGAACCACCCTGAGTACCTGTCCTCGAGCTCAGAATCTGCCTCGGATTAGATCGACGCTTGAACCACCCTGAGTACCTGTCCTCAAGTTGGTGTGCTTGATAGTAGATTGTTGCTTGTGAAAGATAGCGAGAAAGATGGACAAAGAAAGTGGAAATAATATAGAGTATGTGTGGGTAAACTGTGAGTTTGTGTTTTAGCTTTTATTCTGTTTGTTTACTGTTTGTTTTGTTTTTGTCTTGCTTTGTATTTGGTATTTTGTTTAGAGAAAGTATGAGAAGCCAATGTAATTAGTGTACAATGTGTACAATGGAGATATTTTTTAAATTAACATTAAATGATAATTAATTAATTAATTACAAAATTATTTCCAATTTTAAATACAAAGCAAATAAGGATTCCAAACAGTCACGAACACCTCCAACCGGTCTCCCTCTCTCTTTCTCTCTCCCTGTCCATCCTCTCTCATCTGTCGCGCCACCGCAGACACCAGTTGCCGTAGCCCTCAGCATCCACTGCTGCGATACCGCGTGACCTGAAGCCTTCATCAGCATTGATCAGAACTGCAGCGCCCAACCTTCTTCGCGCGCGTCTTCCCCCTGCTGGCAGCTGCTGCTTCGGTCGGCCCCGGTCCTGCACCGCTCACCCATTGCACGCGCTCGTCTTTCGGCGCCGGCTTGTCTCTGCGCCAGTAACCTGCACGGTGTGCACACCCTGCGTCCGCCTGGCTCCTGCCTCCTTCGTCAGCCAGTTGAAGGCGTGACCGTTGGACGGGTCATGGTCGCATTGTTGTTACGGCCCCCTCACACCTACCGTCGTCGTCTTCTCCTCATCTGTTCAAGCTTTTTTTATTTTATTTTATGGTTACATCAAATCATAAGACTCATATGTCAAATTATACATTTTTTTAATAAAAATTAAATTGTTGGATAATCATAGTTACTTCTTCTTTTTATTTATCTCCTTCTTCTTCTATTTTAATGGTCAATTTAGGATAGTTATTTTAGTAGGTATGCGGATGGTTATTTTAAATTTTATGTAGATGATTATTTTGATTGGATTGAGTTTAGTTATATATAATTTAAATATGTTGGATGTTCAATTCATTAGGTAAGCAGATGATTATTTTTATTCTTAAGTGGATGGTTATTTTTACTAAGGGTGAGTGGCGTGTGGCAAGACAAGCAGCGAAGGTGAAGTGGGATGATTATTGATGAAGGTGGGGGTGGCCGCTCGTTGAAAAAGAAGACGGTATTGGAGTGAAATATTTTAGTAAATTAGAATTTTGGATGATTATTTTTTTTAAATAATTAATTGGATTTTTTTAAAAATTTGAAATTTAAAATTGAAAATTTTGAAATTTGAAATTTGATGTGAAATAATTGAATGAGAATTTTTGAATTTAGGATAATATGTGGAAGAGTTTTTATTATTTATTCTTATTAGGCTAAATAACTAGGCCATTATACACATTATCAAGATTTTTCATTGTCTCCCTAACAAAATTCGTTTGTTTATTGTGTTTTATGTAACAACTAACAAGCTCCAAGTCATTGTGTTAAACTCTTTCTTTAAAAAATAAACATATAAATTTTTTAACCCAAATTTTGTAACAATAAACATAGAAATGTATTGAAGGTAAATACAAATTTTTGAAGAAAAATATAAAAAGTAAATAAATAAATATTTTGACGATAAACAAAAAAATTTTGTGAGGATAAACATAAATTTTATAACGATAAAAATATTTGAAAGTAAACACATAAATTGTTGAAGAGAAGCATTAGAAGAAAACATAAAATCGCTTTAAGATTAAAACAAAATTTTATGATTTTAAATTAAAAAATTTTATATCGAAATTTTGAAGGTAAATAGAAACTTTTGAAAAAAGAAAAAGATAGGAAGTAAACATTCAAATATTCTGGTGACAAATATATAAATTTTATGATAATAAACATAAAAACGTTTTGAAGATAAATACACAAGTTTTTGAAGATAAATATAGGAAGTAAATATTAATTACAGAAACTTTTTTTTACAAGAAATACATAGATTTTATGATGATAAATAAAAAAAAAACTTTTGAAAGTAAGCACACATTGTTTTTAAGAAAGAAATATAAGAAGCAAATATAAAAATTTATTGACAATAAATATAAAAATTTTGTAATGATAAACACAATTTTTTTAAAGATAGAAATAAAAGTTTTTTAAAAAGAACATAGGAAGTAAACACATAATTGTTTTTTGATAAACATATCAATTCATATTTAAGTTACATCTTATTTTATTCATTAAAATTTCTGTGTTATTCTTTGTATTATTCAACTAAAAGTTTGCACTTTTTAAAATAATTTATGTGTTTTTTAACTTAAAATTATGTTTTTGTATAATTAAACTTAAAAAGTTAATTTATTTGAATGAAATTCTCTATTTTAAAACAAATATATATAAGAAGATATAGAAATTATTTTGTACTAATAACCAAACATGAAAATGAGAAAAGGATAAAAATAAAATAGGAGTCACTTAAATAAAGACATCTAAAACATTTTTTTTAAGATGTCTTTTTAGTAATTAAAATTTAATACATATAATTGATTAAACTGTATTATTTTTGTCAAAATTAGGTTAGACAATAAATTAATATTTTTTTTATAGAAAATAACTAAAATAATCTTATTATATATATAATGAGTATTTTAGTCATTTTTTATAATAAAGATATTGTAGTCATTTTCTATAAAAACTAATATTAATTTAGACCAATTAGAGATTTGATTCACTATTTTTTTTCGATCAAATTAATTTGTCTGGTCTAATTTTGACAAAAATAATAATCGATAATCGATTATATATGTTAAATTTTAATTATAAAAAATATTTTTAAAAAAAGACGTTTTAGACGTCTTTATTTAAATGTCTCTGAAATAAAATATATCGAAAAATAAAAGATGAACAAAATGAAGAGAATAATAATAATAAAGAATAATAAATATAGAAGAAGAAGAAAAAGAAAAAGCATAAGATTTAAATTGCAGAATTTACAAATATGTATGAATAATTTGTTTATTAAAAATATTTATTCATGTAGTATGACTATATTTTGTTAGAAAAATGATTAAATCATATTTGTAAATCTGAAAAGAGTAAATCACAAAAATTATCTTCGAATTTAAAAAAAAAAAAATATCACTCTCCTAATTATTAATCTTTTTATTGCCGAAATTGAATTTCCAGTACGTTTAGAAAGTAGTGATTAATTTTTTTATCGGTGAATGATGAAAAAAAAAATAAAAAACTTGCTCAAATAAAATTCTATATTATTCTCACAGAAAAAATACAAAACTATTTAAGTATTTACTTTATCCTCTATTCGTCTCCCTTGTACAGAAACACTTTTTCTTGCAGGCAATACTTTCTTTGTGTGCTGAGGTGAGTAAACTAATCAGCCAACCCAACACGGAAGAACACGAACAAAAATGGCATAAACAAATCAACACACAGATCCCAAAGCTCCAACCTCATCTCATCAAAATCCCAATTCTTTTCTCTCCTTCCTCAACCCCCGAAATTGCTCCCAATCAATGTCTCGAATACTCTTCACTACATGGAACAAGCACAGAAACAAGCTTCATCCCAACCCAAAAATCCTTTCTTCTTCTTCTTCGTCTTCTTCTTCTTCACATGCCTACTTCACCCTTTCACCCCATCATCATCATCATCAGCAGCAGCAGCGTCACCGCGTCCTCGCCAACACCAGCACTTTCTTGTTCTACCATAGGCTACTCCAGCACCGCCACAAATGGGGCCGTGGAGGCTCGGACGACCCGATTACTCGGTCCCGGAGGATCCGAGCCGATCCGAATTGCCCACGCTGCTCCAGGGACATGATTGTAATTGACAACCTCAAGCTCCCAACTCGCCAGGGAGGTCACCAATTCAATGGTACTGTGAACCTTTGCCCCAATTGCAACGCTGCCTATTACTTCAGCCCTCATGGCGTTGCGCCTCTTCAAGGTAGCTTTTTGGAGATTGGGGCTCAGAGGGTTTCTGAAAAAAACGATCTTGATGATGATGATGATGATGTTGATTTTGATTCTACTAAGGTGCCTAGGAGAATCAGTGGGTTTGGTGGTAGAGTGTTGAATAGTAATGGTGGTGGTGGTGGTGATGGGGATAGTAATGCACCTGGTTCAGGTGATGGGAATGGTGGTGGTGGTGGTGTTGCTGTGCATAGTCCTCCAGGGCCACCTTTTGCTCCTGGTGTTAATGTTATAAGGGCTTCTGGGCCCCGAGAAGGTGGTTCCGGTGGCGGCAGTGGCAGTGAGAAGAGTTCATGGGGTGGTTCCAATTTGGGGAGGGACTTGCCAACTCCAAAGGAGATCTGTAAGGGTCTTGACAAGTTTGTAATTGGCCAGGACAGGGCCAAAAAGGTATTTCCATACGTGCCTGATATTTTTTATGGTTGAATCATGCCCATTTGTTAACTCTGTTTGTATTCATGCTTTGTGTAGTGTGTTAATGATTATTTTGCTCCAAATTATCAGTACTCAGAGTTCATTGGATCCTATGCTAATCATGTTTGTCTATAAATTTACACATGATATGATGAGAAGATGGATTCTATGCAAAATGATATTTGTGTATAAATTTAGTTTCACTATTTTTGTATGGTTCCTGAGGGAAGAGGGGGAAATGCTCAGAGTTATAAGTTACTGTTAATGCATTTTACTAAGTTGTGGACATTGGCTATATAATCATTAATTGTATATATATTTTTGCTGTTGAAGGTTCTATCAGTAGCTGTTTATAACCACTACAAAAGAATATACCATGCTTCTCAACAGAAAGGGTAAGTTTTTTCAGTTTTCCTTCCATTTTCTTGGTTCTATTCCTTTGTGGAACAGTAGTTGACGCTGCTGAGATCAATTACTTGCCCCCTCTATTAATGTTTCCTTGCCTTACACCCTTCCATGAGATTCTGTTCATCATATCATTTATATGATGTCATCTGCAAATTCTTTTATCATAATTGTTTTCTCTGACTGAATTGACTGATTTTTAACACTAGGTCAGAGGCTGATTCTGGAATTCCAGAAGGATTAGATAATGATGATGTCGAGCTGGAAAAGAGTAATGTTCTCTTGATGGGTCCAACAGGGTCAGGTATGAAGTTCTCAGCAACTACCTTTTCTTCCTTCTTGAATTTTAAGCATGGATTCATTATGTCCATGACGTTTGCTCTTTCATCTTGTATCCAAAATCACATGACTTTTATGCTGATCTAACTTCCATCAAATAGGGAAGACATTACTTGCTAAGACGCTAGCTCGGTTCGTGAATGTTCCATTTGTCATTGCTGATGCAACAACCTTAACTCAGGCAAGTATGTATTCATTGATGAAGTCATTTTAAAATTTGGTAGCTTAAGAGTTGAGTGGAAGGAAGTTATGAAATGACAATGTTCTATTCATTTTCCTGTCTGAAAATCTGAATTTTTAAGTTATTGAGTAAAAAGATTGAATTTAACTTTGAATCTTTTTTTTGAAAGAAAAAGAACAAAAACTAAAAATTCATATGAACAATCTGGGTGGTCAAATTGTGTTAACCTATTTTTGACTTTTTGGTTCAATTGCTGGCTCAAGGTTTCGGATTGTCATTTATCTAAACGAAGAAATGTTTTTTTTTTTGCAGGCTGGTTATGTTGGAGAAGATGTGGAATCAATATTGTATAAATTACTGGCGGTATGTGAATTATTCTGTAGGTTTATGATTTATTTTGGTTCTTACTTAGTTTTCTAGGAATGAACCTTTTAGGGACTTTCCAAAAGAATCTTGCATGTCACCACTTCACTTAACAGCTGAAGTTTTTACAGGAATTTGTCTTCAACAATACCCACTTACCTTTATATAAGTTTTTAAGAACCTAAGCTCCCTATGCTTTGCTGGTAACAGCTTTTGTTAGCAATGTAGATTAATGCTATGATCTATGGGATATTCAAAAACACTGTAAACATCTGTTCCTTGGTTCTTGACATCTCATTCTTATGCTTTTAATTTCTTCTATAAAGGCAGCAGAGTTCAATGTTCAAGCAGCTCAACAAGGGATAGTCTACATTGATGAAGTGGACAAGATAACTAAGAAGGTTTTTTGCTATCGTAATTTTCCAAGTTCATAGTTTTGCATCCATGATTACTTTTAACTGTTATATATATTAC
>NC_029793.2:102416079-102416366 GCF_000816755.2 Arachis ipaensis
AGGAACTGTGAGTCAACTTGGAAACTAATATCAGACTGCATTATTGATAATCGGTTTATTAATAAGTGAATGTTTCGGAAAATATAAGTATTTTGAACTTGGATTTATTCCTTACTTTGTAGGTAGTAAATGTTCCTGAGAAAGGAGCAAGGAAACATCCACGAGGTGATAATATACAGGTATGTTTCATATCCATGTGTGCACTTTGATCTGATGAGAATATTTTGACTCACATATCTTTTTTTCTGTCTTGAGTCTTGAAAGGCTTTTGTGAGAGAGACAAGAAA
>NC_029793.2:102416425-102429070 GCF_000816755.2 Arachis ipaensis
GTTATTATTTTGATTATTAAATATTTTTCACTCCTATAAAAAGCAATCGAAAACACAAGTACAATACAACCGTCTTATTGTGTGATGAACACTAATGAATGTAAACACATAAGTGATTACTGATGGTTGAAGGATAATTATGGAGGAAATGTAGGATAGATATCAGAAATAGTTTCTTTAACTTTTTATCCACTTAGCAAGTAGTTGTTAATATTTTGTTAATGTGGGTCAGCTTCCATCATCTACTGCAGTATGAGTATAATTCCAGAAAGTCCCTAGATTTTTAAATAATTGTGCTATCATTTTTATGATATGCAGATCGACACAAAGAATATTCTTTTTATATGTGGGGGTGCCTTCATTGATCTTGAAAAAACAATTTCAGAGAGGTAAATATCTTTTTATTCCTGCCTAGTAAGATTCTCTGTTCAGATTTTTTACATATGCTTTGGTTCTCTCATCATTTTAATTGAATTCAAATAATTTGTAAATAAACAGACGACATGATTCTTCCATTGGTTTTGGAGCACCAGTTCGTGCCAATATGAGGACTGGTCAACTAACAAATGCAGCCATAGCATCATCTTTACTTGAGTCGGTGAGAATTTACTCTAATTACCTGACTCGGAAAACTTGTTCCCCTTCCTAGAAAACTAGATAATAGATAAACACTCATGCAGATAAAAGTTAACAGATCATGCACTTAAACTATTATGATTCAGTATACTTCCCACACTTCTCAGCAATTGAGAATCAGAAAATTACATTAAAGAATGAAATTATTGTGGCCGACAACCTTCCAAATGCATCTAAAAGTTGCATTAGTAATTTCAGGTGGAAAGTGCTGATCTTATTGCATATGGTCTCATACCAGAGTTTATTGGACGATTTCCGATTTTAATTAGCTTGTCAGCTTTAACTGAAGAACAGCTTATGCAGGTATTCATTGCATATATTTCTTTCAATTTTATTGTAGCTTTTCCTGTTTTTTTTAAGTAGTCTAGCGCTCCAAGGACTAATTCTGCTTGTCGTGTGCTGTGGTGAATGCTGATCATTTGATTTTGTCACCACCAAAGCTACCGAATTTCTATTTTTGAGCGCAATGGCATCGTTTGATCCATGTAGCCGATTCCACCTAGTGGGATACGGCTTTGTTTTGTTGTTTGTGGGATTTAATACTATGTGGTGTATGACATGTGCAAGCACAAGGACAGAAATTTGCGTAGTGGTACAAGGGTCCTACAATAATAGCATTGGGAAGGAAAAAGATTCTCTAAAGTGAGGAAAATTGTAAAGTGACAAATTAAGGGGATTAATCACCATTAAATTTGTAATTTCTATCATGTGTGAGTCCCATTACCTTAATTCAAGGGTGATTAGGCCATCACTTTTTCACTTTACCAACTTTCTCACTTTAGAAGAGTTTGATCCCATTGGGAATATATATAGTTGAAAACCTGCCTAATTTAGGAAAGAGATTCAATTCTAGATTCTGCTCATACATCTAATCATATGACCTTTGAAATTTTGTTGGTTCTGCAGGTCCTCTCAGAACCGAAAAATGCACTCTCTAAGCAGTACAAGAAATTATTTAGCATGAATAATGTAAGCAGTTTTCTCTATTCTCTCTCTGTCTCTCTCTCTCTGTCTCTCTCTGTCTCTCTCTGTCTCACATGCTTGTGTATCTCTGTGGCATGAAAAACCAAGCCTATGTTATCATTGTCTTCCAAGCAACTAAATAATGGGCATTTGCAGATACAAATGAAACTTTAAATTGGTTGAAATGATCAATTGATGTGTTTTCTATTCTATACTACTGGCTTGTCTAATAATGACTCGGACTTAATATTATATTTTGTTTCAAATTCTTGTAGAGTTAAGCTTCCCCTCATCCTTTTCAAGACACCTGTGGTCATCTAAAGTAAATGCTTGTTTCCCTATATATCTTCAAGCTTTTTCTTCCTTTAATCTTCTGATCTTGATTTAGCTTTCTCAATTTATCGTCTTCCCGTTACTTTTTCTACTAAACATTAAACCTGACTTAATTCCTCTGCCGACACATGGTGCGTGCTTTAGATTTTATGATCTTGTCAACATTTGGTGTTGGTATTTTTTTGGTCGAACCTTGTCAGAACTACTTGTTTGGAATGTTCAAAATTTTTTCTGTGCCATAATTCATAAAAGATTTTATACTTGTATAAACCTTCTCTTCAGGTAAAACTACACTTCACAGAGAAAGCTATGAGATTGATCGCCAAGAAAGCAATGGCAAAAAATACTGGCGCCAGGGGTTTAAGAGCCCTACTGGAAAACATTTTAACTGAAGCCATGTATGAGGTATGAAAATGTCTAACAATATATATCTTTAAATATATATGACCATCTTTGAAGATCTGAGATTATCCGTCTATTTTTTTCTACTGATACATTGAATGCTTGTATGTAACAGATTCCAGATGTCAAGACAGGAAACGAACAGATTGATGCAGTTGTTGTCGATGAGGAATCAGTAGGATCGGTAAATGCCGTCGGTTGCGGAGGAAAAATTCTCCGCGGCGAAGGTGCTTTGGAGCGGTACCTTGCTAAGATGGAGGACTCAAAGGTATGATATTATAGCTCATTCTGGCAAAAAACGTTATATGTATCCTTTGGTGTAGACTTTAGAAACAGTTTAAACACACGATTTTGGGTGCTTTAGTGTTGTTTGATCCATGTAACTGACCCAACTAGTAGCACAGGGCTTTAGTTGTTACTCATCCATGTAACAAGCCCTTGTGAATGCATCATTTCAGAGGAGTTGTTTCTTTCCATTTGCAGCACTATAAGAATGTGCTAAGGTTGTTCCGACACTTTTTGCCACATGAATTGTAGGTTAAGGGTGATGTAGCTGAATCTGACATGCAAGATGGGGAACAAGAGATCACATCAAGAGCAATGAGCATGTAATGTTTATGTCTATACTTCATACCATAATAATCAAGATGTATAATGTCATTGTTATTGTTGTTTGTAAAAAGTATATTCATAAGTTGCTGTAATTATCCCTTGTATAACAGCATAGCTACATTGGATAGGAAGGAAACAGAAAGAAATGAAAGATGTAGCATTGCTAGTTTAGGCAGCACTTAATACAAAAGTTTAAGGGTTTTATTGTTCATTTAAATAAAAACCTGGCATTGTGCAATTTTAATTGGCATTTTTTAAGTACCTAAGAATAATATTATTCCTAATAAATGGGTAATGAACCCCTTACAATAGAGTTCAGTATTGTCTTGCAATCCTTTTTTTTTTTTTCTCGTCAATGATTGGTGTTGGGGAGGGGGGAATGATCATATATTCATATTATAGTAAATTTGAGTGTGATCTCAAATCCAGTAACACGGCAAGTCATGTTGGTAAAAAATTTAATTAGTTTCATATTTATAGATTCATTCTTTTGTATTATACATGTTTTAACTTTTAATAATATCAATTTATTATAGTAGACAGTCATTTTTGTATGCAAACAATTAAAAAAAGTTGACTTGCGATATCGTCATCCATAAACTGAATATCATCATTCATATTGTTAGCAATGTTTCGTTAGCATGATATATTATTACTTAATTCCAAAATCACTCCATTCGTTGCTTTTGTTATTGTCATTTTTTACTGTGAATGAATTAATGTTGTTGAATACAAATTGTCTTAGATATATGAATTGTATTAGAAAATGTACTAAGTGATAATGAAAGATCAAGGGATGGTTATGATTATCAGTTATTTAGAGGATATAAAATCACTTGAAATTAGCATGATTATATATTTTAATCTCAATTTTTTTTATAAAATTTAGAATTTAATTTTTATGCACGACAATACAAGAGTTTTATCCAGATATCCAATTCTGTATTCTCACATTATTAAAAGTAACTAAATTTCAAATCTATTGTTTAAAATGTCATCTAATCATGAATTTGATTGAATTTTCGATAGAGTAAAATACATTGTCATACATCAAAATTAAACTGTAAAATTTAAGTCTAACAATATACTTCAAACACTCATGTCTTAGATTAATCAGTATACCTAATCACTTGTCTCACTGTACCATCAATAGCTTATAAGATGGGAAGATAAAATGAGAACGAATGGTGAGACCATTATGCAATACAAAATTGTTAAAGCCTTGTCTAATTGCCTTTATTGCCAGAGATAAATTTCTCAGCTTCTGAGCGGGTCGGAAGTGCTGGAATTGCTCCCTTCTGTGTTGTACATATTGCTCCACAAGCATTGGAAAATGTCAAAGCCTCTCTCAAATTTTGCTCCTTCTATAGAGAGAAAGATGTAGACAAGGTTATTGTCTCCCTAGTATTACCATAATTATTTATGGGGTGTGTGTGTGTGTGTGAGAGAGAGAGAGAGAGAGAGAGAGAGAGAGATTACATCAAATATGGAAGAGTCCCGGGCCACAGATGCGAGAAAAGAACCAACAAAAGAATCACCAGCACCAGTTGTATCAACTGGCTTAACTGAGAACCCTGTTACCCTTCCTTTAAATTTCTGCAGTCAAACAATACATGTCCAAATATGTGTAGTTTTGATCAAAAGTAATGTCTTAATTCAATTAGAAAATTAAATGCCTTTTTTTTTTCATTTTCTAATTAATTCAGATTTCTTTTTTAGAACAAGGATGCATAGTACCTTGGTGAAATATCTGCAACCCTTCTCTCCATCAGTGACAAGAAGCAACTTCAGTTTGTCATGCCAGAGGGACATAACAACTTCTTCCTTCTCAGCATCTCCTTGTGTAAGAAAGTTAACTTCATCATCACTAACCTATTTAGACCATCATCAATTAATTAGAACATAAAACTATATGGTTTTTTAAGTCATCATGCGACCTTTTAATCATTTTTAATCTTGACCACCCATAGTGGATTATACGGGCTAGGATTTGCTCCTCTCATTCTTGTAATAAACCACTCAATAATATTAGATACGATTTATATATATTATTTTGGGAGTGTATTGGACTGCCCTTTCGTTTTCATTTTAACTTAGAGCTCAAAGTTTGAGAATATGCATCATCTCATTTTCAAATTTCCATGAACAACAAATATTCTATAACTTAACTGAAGAATAATAATACAAGATCCTCGTTTGCCTGAAAATTTGAAGAGACAGTATTTGAAAACCTAAAAATAAAGTGTTTGTGAGAAATATTTTTAAAATATATGAAAAGTCATATTTGAAAAGTTGTATCTCTTGTGAGTTTGTAACTCACTCAAGAGTTATATCCTATTAAACAGTTGTATCTCGTTAAAGAGATATTTCTCTTCATTAATATAAATAGGACATCAGATTGGTAAAACAGAGAATAAGAATCCATTCATAAAATTCATAACTTCTATCTTTTTAATCTCAATACATTTTTTATACATAGAAGAAATAATAAACAATATCATTCTATGAAATATCATTAGTATAAGACTTTTGATTGTGTGAGTGTAAACAGGTCAAGTGTTTTTTATTGTATAATACAGAAAATTTGTCAGTAACTCATTTTACACACCACAGTTAGATTGAAGGAATGGATTAAGCATAAAAGAAATTGTATGTGATACATGGCTAAAACTTTAAAAGAGTGCTATTATGTTATGTCCTCTAATATTTTTGTTGCAGATTCGGTTTCCTCATTCCCTTGACCCAAGATTTCAACAAATTTTCAAGAATCCCAGTCCAAGTTCTCATTTATAGACATATAACTCAATTTAATGGTGAAAAAGAAAAAAGAATTTGGGTGTTATATATTTATAGTGTGGTAGAGGCCGTCCTACAATTCAAGAATAGATTAAAAAAAAAAATTAGTACCTTGATGAAATCAGCATCAAACCAAATGCTCTTGATTCCAGACCTAGCAGTATCAGGAGAAGGCCACAAAGGGAGCCTCACATTTGGATCATAAGAAAGCAAAGCACCGGCTTCTCTAGCAGCTTTCATGGCTGCCAAGTGTGCTGATCTGCAAGGCTCTGATATGAGGCTAATGGATCCATAATGAAATATCTTAGCCTTCTTGATCAAACCAATGTTCAACTCAGACTCCTTCAGCATCATATCAGCACTGGGATTCCTGTAGAACATGAATTCCCTCTCTCCATCCTTTCTCAGTGTCACAAATGCCAATGCAGTTCTTGCTTCCCTATCAAAGCACACACCATCTGTGTTCACCCCATTTTGATTCAATATGTCAACTAGCATCTTTCCAAATTCATCATCTCCCACCTGTCACGTTATTGCAGTTTTGAGTCTACATGGCAAAGAAAATGTGACTTTTAATTCGACTAGCAACTGTGCTACATGTATAGTCAGCTATCTATATAGGATACATGTTGAAATATAAAATACACACTGAAAATGAGGTTAATAATACATGTATTTATTCACAAATATATAATGGCTGATTTGGTGGTTGATTTTTGATGTGCACATATATTTTTTGTTGGATTAGGTTGTAATGCAAATTCCTCAATCTATATAGAAATATTGATTATTTGTTGTGAATTTTCAAAACTTGAAATTCTAAATTCGCAGTAAGATCAGCAAATAATTTTTCCTCCGAGTGGGGGCAATTATTAATGGTGGATTTTTGTTACAAAAAAATTCACAAGTAAAATATCTAGAGGTGTTTTGCTGGTAATTTGTCAGCAATTTCAAGCATATTTGCGGATTTAGCTGCTGATTAATTGCTTGTATAGTCAATGATCCTTGAAATAAATTAAGAAGAGATTAATTGAGTACCTTGCCAACGAAGGCAGAGTTACCACCAAGTTTGGAAATGGCACAAGCAACATTGGCAGGGGCACCTCCGGGGGCTTTGATGAAGGCACGAGACTCAGCCAAGGAGACTCCGGCTGTGTCCGGAACAAAATCGATGAGCATCTCGCCGAATGTTATCACTAATGGATCATTTGAGCCTGCCATCTTTTTCGTATTGTTTTTCTTGCTGTTGTTCTTGAAACCTCAAAAGAATTGCAATCTATGGAGTTATTAATATATTCAAAACTTTTTCACGATACTAATATGATGCTTTATGTACATTCATTCACTAAGCATTGTTATTAGCCAAAAGAAACGGTTGAAACTCTAAAAAATGTTTATATTAATAAATTATAAGCTTCTACCATAATTTTTTTTTTGGTGACCAGCTTCTACCATAATTAAACAAATATAAGAATTTTTAAGGAGTTTGAATTCCTAAATATTGATCCTGACTGAATAATTATTATTCTATTATATTGGTAGGACTAAAGTACAAGGAATTAATTAGGTTTGACCATTAAATTGAAGTTAAAATAATAACTATTTCTATGCCAATGTGAGTATGTTTAGCCATTTTTCTAGGAGCTCTCAGATAACATACATAAAAGAGTAAGAAAAGAACACAAGCTTGATCCGAGAATAATTGCTTTTGAAAGGGGACAACAGAAATCACCACACAAACTCACTCATCATGTAACAAATGACAAATGGTAGCTTGAAATTTTATAGGTTCATACTCAACCCGTTTCTGTAGGAAATGCTAATTTTTATGTCACAAAACACCAAGGTTGTAGAAACAAAAACTTATGTTTCAATATACAACTTATGTCATATACAACTTATATTTTTTGCATTTCCATATTGTGAGGGACTGTAAGGGCAGAACTTGTTGTGAAACTTTCTCTCCAAGTGTGTCCTCATCCTATTTCATTTATTCCAATTTTGCCCCACTTAACATAAAAACCTATTCTTCATCGTTTCACATCACGAAGAAGCAACAGGAGATGAAGCTGCACTCTCCAAAACCTCGCTGCTTGCAACAGTACACAGCAGCCACTTGCTCTCGCCACTCTCCTCTTCTTGCATTTACATGAAGATACGTTTCTTAGTATGTTGGTCAAATACTTGGCGGTAAATGTTTTTGCTATTTTGATTTCATTTTCTTTTTGTCATTGAATCAATTATATTATATGTTATCATATTACATAAATGGTTTCTTTATTTTAACAAAAGTATGTTGGACATACTTGGTGCTAAATGTCTACAACTCAAAGAGATGCTATTTTGATGAAGACATTTGTTAAAACTGTCCAAGTTGCATTTTGAAAACAAGGGGAATATATTTAATTTTTAACTCCAACAAGCACATTTCTAACAACGAGTCCTGCCTTGAGAAAATTCTAGATGATCTATCTTGGTTTGAGTAAGCAAGAAACTATATGAGGGTTGCTTTGAAGTTCATATAGAACTTTGAGTTGGAGACTGACCAAGCATTCATGATATGCAAGATCTTGCTTTGAATATGTTTATCTATAATTTGGTGAGAACTTGAATCCAAAAAAAAAACTTCATAACTTAACTAAATATTAGAATTTTAAAAAGTAAAATCCATGCTATTCTTGTGAAATAATATATGAAAGACAAATATAAAATATGTTTGTCTCTATAGAAAAAGTATAAGTAGACAACTCAAACCAGCCAATTTTTTAAACAATTCTAATTAATATTGTTTACAAGATATTGGGAGGGTGGTGTGCTGCCGTTGGGGGATGCGCCGGGTGGGGGATGCTCACCGATGGGATTGAGGTGGGAGGGTGATAAGCCATTGTAGTAAAACGTAGTAGGGTGAAATGGTAAATTTTGAAAATTAAGGTAAATGCTAGGTAGATGGAGAATGATTTTTTGTTGAACTTTAAAATCCAGCCCATTAGAGAGTTGGCAGGAGTTGGCTAGACACTCTCTTAGTTACTTAGCGAGATTGCTTATATCTACCTCTCTTTTTTATTTATTTATTTATTTTACAATACTTTTTTATATTAGACTCGCCGACTATGCTACATATACACTTTAATTAGCTACCAAAATCAGCCACTAATATAAAATATATGTTGAAATATAAAATATACATTAAAAATAAACTAAATAACATATGTATTTATACACAAATACATAGTGATTGATTTTGGCGATTAATTTTAATATATAAATAACATTTTTGTAGAGCCACTATTCCTTGCTATAGTTGAGGTCAGGTGTCCCTATATATATGATGTATCTTAACATCAATCTTATTTCATTTAGATCCATATATCCTGAAATTCAAATATGCAAGAAAATAAAACATTGATCAATATCTAAAACACGTAACAAGGGAAAAATATTTCTGAACATTCCCATCACTTATCATATGACTAATATTTCTTTTAGGATCTTAAAAAAAATAATAATATCACACACATTAGTAAATAGTGGTATGATCAATTTTTTGAAAAAAAAAAAATTGGTTTCCGTTCTTTTCTAATTTTTCTTCAAAGATTCTTCGTAAAATCCAGCCCAGTGGCTTGGTATACAAACAGGCCCATTGGCCCTTATCATCACAACAATGATTCATTTCTCTTTATTTTCCCACTTTTGGGAATTTTTTTTTCTTTCTTTGCTTATATTTGTTAATGAAATCATGAATACCATTTCTGGGTTTACAAACGGGAAATAAAGCAAAGCCGAATGGACAAGTTTCATGATTTTTTCATGAGATTCGTTATTCTGTTCAGCCACAAGAAGGCATAAAATAAATACAGAATATTTGTAAATCCCGTATCTCAATTTTGTTATTGTAGAAGCAAATTCGAAGCATGAATGGTTGAGAAATTTTTTTTCTAACATGTCTCTTTGAATAACATAAAGAAGACACACCCATTCCACGGGTACCTGCCTTGCTCCAGAAAGTATTTACTTGCAATTTAAACATGATCATGCTTGACATCAATGTGAAATAATAACAATCTTTGAAGCTCAATAACCTGTCCAAGTTTTGAGCATTTGGTCATGAAATCACAAAGAAACTGGAGCCACAAAACCTAATAACCACTTCAAAATCTTGCCATGTCCAAACTTTCCAGAAAGTCATGATCTTTATTCATCACATAAGATTTATTCATTTTTTCTTTAACACTAACATGAGAGTGATATTAAGAACTAACATCTCAACACTAATATGCTAAGAACTAAACATCTCCAAATACAAGGATATTAAGAGAGTGATGCTACTTATAGATCACTACAGCAGATTTACTCAAATTTGTAGTGCTTGTCTACACCAACAGACACATCCCAAGTGCAACTCATCCCTTCTGGAAACACAACCAAGTCACCGGCGCCAATCTCAACTGACTCATCTGCCCCACTTGGTGTAACCTTCACCTTCCCTTCCAAAAGATAGCAAGTCTCTTTGGCTTCATATGTCCATGGGAATTTGCTTGGAGGGCAACCCCATCTGTTTGTTTATCATCAAAATGTGAGACAAATAGCCAGAGATATGCATTTGTAACAAGGGCTAAAATTCAATACAAAATATTCATAGTGAAGACTTGAGAATGAGAAAGGTAATAAGAAAGACAGCTACTTGCCAACTATATATCGAAGTTTCAAGGTGTGTCTGGCATGGCGAAAAAAAAAAAGGGAATGATTTTATAAATTAGCTTCATATGAGGAAATCCAAGACCAAGAAGCAAATAATTTCAGATACACTGAAATAAAATTGTAACCATCAATTCCATCACTCTATCAAACTTAACCATCACAAAATTCAATGACAGTGATGTGTCTTATTTGAATTGAAGACGCAAGGGCAGACTGCACGGAACCTAATAATCACAAAAAATTGACACAGCAACATGGTCCATGGATCTTATACTCTAGCTTGGTTCCTTAAATATAGAACCACACAAAATTGTCTTCCCCATAAGATTAATGTTCACAGTCATAGTACAGAACAAGATTCATCCACCAAACCACAAGTCCATAACAACAGTTGCATGGACTATGGAGTCATGGAGATATGTGGAAAAAGAACTGATTCAAATCAACATAAAACTAAAGATATAGATATAGATATTATGCTTACTTAGGCCATTGCTTGACACCAAGTTCAGTGAGTTTTGTCTCAGGAGGGTTCCTCTCAACCTTGATGCCAAGTTTCTCTGTGACAGTAGCCATACTTTCAGTCTCTGCTCTTACCCTACCTACTCTCCTCCTACTAGTTGATGGAAAATGAACCCAGTTAGCACCAGTGAGTCTGGTTTGTGAGAAAAGTAGAGAGTTATTAGGTGATAAAGTGGCCACAATATATGATGATGATGATGATGATGCCATTGCAATAAAAGCTTGTTAGGAAAGGTTAAAGACTTGGTTGGTTTCTTGCTTCTTAGTCAAAAGTAATAGGTGGTGTTGTGGCAATTATAAATTTATTGTTTTGTTTTGGTTCACTCATTTCTCATCTTCTGCAGTTTGCTAGAAAATCACAAAAACAACAAACAAATTATTTATGTACAAGTGTTTTGGCTTATGTTGCATGCATACAGCTACAAACTAAGAAAATTTGTAAAATTTGAAATAGGGATATGGCAATATATACATGAAAAATAATAATAGTAAGTAATAAATAATAATAAATTAAACTCCCTCTACATAAAACAAATTCCATATAATAAAAACTAGACCTTAATAACAATTGAGAAAATATCTCAAGTTTACTATAAAACTAGCCAAAATCGGCATTAAGTTGCAAGAACCCTACCAGAAATTAATAACAAGCTCAATGGTTAAACTTTGTGAAACAACCAATATTATTATGGTAAATACTTTATAACAAGAAATTTTACCAGAAAATGCTTTTTGCTAAAATTATGGGGGCGAAATGTGAAAAACTAGGTGTGTATTTGCCTATTTCTCTTTTATTTGCTGTTTTTATTTCGTGTGTTTTCTATTTTCTGAATCTTGTGAAGAAAAAGTGAAAACAGAAAAGTGAAATTCCTTCATGCAATCCAAAAAACAGAAAATATTGAAAAAAAAAAAAAACACAAACCGAAAGCATCCTAAAATTTTTAATGTTTATAGTAACCCAAAAGTAAAAAACTTTGATTACCCACTTAGAATAGAAAAGCAATTCAGCAACAAATAAAGGGAAGTTATTCAATAGCTACCCATTCAGATCAAATACTGAACATCGTAAAAGCTACGGGGAATAAAAAACTGCAGCGATGTGAAGTAGTAAAAGATTTTACCAACAAAGACTGTTTCGAGCAAAGAAAAAATACACGAATAGAATGGAGTAACTCACAGATATAGTTGAGTGTAGAGTTCGTAAAATGACAGTTACAGAAAATTTATTTGTGGTTGAGTCGCCGGAGAAAGAAACCGCCTTAGACAGTCACCGCCGTGGGGCTGCCTCTGCTCCTTTTGGAGATATTCCGTGCAGCTGCGGACCCAAGAACCGGTGGACCTAATTGCCCTCTCTTAAATTTTACTTAACCTCCAATTATTTTATTGAGGTAATAATTAATAAGCAGGATACAAAGTTTTTTTTTTTTTTTATCAAAAATAGGAGACTCGACAACCTCTTAATTGAGCATGAAAAGACTATGTCATTTAAGCTAAAGTTATAAACTAATTTGATGTGAATGTTATTAAATTAGTAATTTTTTCAAATAATTTCATTCCCTTTATACAACCTCCTAATTTTTATAAGTAACAAGTGTAATAACCCCTTAATTTTACTATAGTTATAATAAATTTAGTTATTATTCTAAATAAATAAAATAAATAATATATTTAAATTTAGTTATT
>NC_029793.2:102429169-102450829 GCF_000816755.2 Arachis ipaensis
ATATATATTAATTGTACATATAAAAATTTAAGTCACATATGCTAATTATTTTTTTATACTAATTATTTTTTTATATATATATGATTATTTTTTATTCTACAATCAAGTAATAATTTTTTATTTTTTATATCCATACATATTTCTCAATCCTTTTTCATATGTATGATTAACAATTTTTTTAAATGGTGATATTTTAATTTTTTTCTTTCACGTATTTTTATATATTAGCAAGAAAACAAAATTACGTATTGTGACTCTTTTTCCTTTTTCGCGCCTTAATCTTAATTAATCAATCTTGTGTCCAAAACAGATGTTAGTTAATCTTAATTAAACTTTTAATCATTCTAATTTATTGATGAATTATATTTCTCTTAATAATTGCATTACTAATTTGAAATACAAAAAAAGGTGATACATATATCAAAAAAGAAAACAAACTTAAAAAAAATATTAAAAAATTTAAAAATAACATATCCATAAAGAATAATCATAATATATAAATGGAGACAACAATTTAAATTTCTCTAAAACTAATTTAATCAACTACCAATATTAGAACTAAATTATTTAAATGATATTTAATCTATTCTAATCCTTAGATACGTATAGATTAGAGTCATTCTCGTAACAACCAACCGAAATAACATCATAAGATCGAATACTTAGAATCGGTACAAATTCAGACTATCTTCTTGTTAAAATTGTCAAATTAAATTGACTTTTATTCTCTTCAATGGCATTGCATTAATGTCCCAAAAGACCGGTAATTTCTGAAAAAAATACAATATGTTATAAAATTATTTTTAATACAAAAAGTTTAAGAGAAAAAAATTTAAATATAGTACCAATTTTTGAATTGCATCTTCAAGGTTGGCACGAATTTTTCAAAATTGAACTTAAATTGAGGAAATTTGATCTCATTATATGCTCTACTTCGAATATTTTTGGACAAACGTAGATGGGATGTGACTTGAACTTGACCTACAAAAGCTCCTTAGAAATAATTGCCCAATCAAAAAAGAATAACAGATTAGAAAAAAATACTTTTATTCTTAGATTTAGACTCACTAACCACAAATAAAGAAACACTATATACAGCCTTTAATAGTACAAAAATAATTATAGAAATTAATTATTGCAATATCAATTTACCACTATGAACGTTAGTATCATATTTATAGCAATTAGAATTATAAATTTATGTTTAATTTTTTATATAATTATAATTAAGATATTTTTTAAATCAGTATAATTATGCATTATTCATTAAATACTAATTGTAATATAATTCTAATAAAGATATTTTTTAAAATAAATTTAGAAGAGAGAATAGTGCCTTTATTTTGAAAAGAAAATAAATTCATGAGAAATTGACACCTTACTTTTATTAGTTGGGAAAAAATCCAATCTAATTATAATGCAATTAAAGATATTATTATGACATAATATTTACTTTTTACACTTTACACTTTGTATATATCATCAGAAGATGCATGTTTTATTATTTTTTCTAGATAAAATCTTTTTTTTTTCAGCAAAGAAATTGTGTTTAGGTCAACGATTTACTATATATTTAGGTAGAGATTTTTTTCGAATTTAATGAAAATACAACTAAAGAAATAAAGGATAAAAATAAACTTAAATATATCTTACAGTACTTCATTTTATTAAAATATTTAAAAATAGCACATTCACAAAAAATATTCATAATATATAATTTGAGACAATAATTTAAAATTTTTTAATACTAATTTAATTAAATACTAATATTAAAACCAAAATATGTAAACAATATTGATTCTATTCTAGTCCTTAGTCACGTATAGAATAGAGTCATTCTCGTAACGACAATTAACTGAAACAATATCGTAAGTTTGAATATTTAGAATTCGTGCAAATTCAAACCATCCTCGTGTTAAATAAGCTTCATCATCCGCTATCCATGCAATGCGACAAGGTATAAAATTGCCACACCGAGAAATCAATCTAACCCTTATTCCCCTAAATGGCATTGCATTGCATGCAAAAGAAAACCGGTAATTTCTGAAAAAAAAAAATCACAGTATGTTATAAAATTATTCTAATAATGAAAAGCTTAAAATAAGAAAATTTAAATATATTACCAATCGTTGAAATTGCATATCCGAATTTGTCACGAATTTAGCAAAATTGAACTTAAATTGAGGGAATTCAATCTCATTATGTGCTCCACTTCGAAGATTCTCGGACAGAGAAAAAAAATGGAGGGGATGGAACTTGAACTTTCTCCATTAAGTTCCGTGGAAACAATTCCTCAATCAAAAAATCGAGCTCCTCCCAAGAAAGCTAACTTTAACCACATTCCATTAGGTTGGTCATAATAGGTGAGTAGATCCAACCATCCTTCGGTAAAGTAGAGATTATTGCCCCTTCTTTGAACGCTTACATCCATGTAGTTGGAACCCGAATCAGTGATGACAACTCGATGAGGTATTTTATGGATGTGATGCATTGTAAACGATTGTGGCAAAAGACAATCGAACTGGAATATTAGACGATAAGAATAACTTAGAGCAACCTCAATTAACACATTATCAAAAGAACAATATAATAGAATGAGTATATGAAAAACATTATAAAAAATTATAAATTGTACCTTAAAAGGATCAACTTTAATAAAAAACGAAGAATACATTTTTATTCTATGAAGTAGTAAAAAAAATATATAAAATTATGAGTTGACTCTCAAATTTAGATTCATGTATCACAGAAAAATACTATATATAGACTTTAGTAAAACAAAAATAAATATGTAAATTATTTATTATTAAGGTAATTTTTTATTATATGCAGTAATTTTGTATCATATATTAATATTGTTAAAATTATATAATTTTATCATATCATAATTAGAATCATTATCTTTAATCATAATTAGGGAAATTTCGGACAATAAATAAAAATATTATACCTAATATACACATATTAAAATAGAAAGGGGGTAGAGATATATTATCATGGACGGGTATAATAACTAAAAATATTTGAAATAAATATCATAAGAAGATAGAATTATATCGGGTTAAAGTAATAAAAAAATAACTTGTAGAATTATTATATGCTAATGCTAAAAATAATTTTACATAACCCTATTATAATTTTTTCGATTACCAGCAATAAATTATTATAATTTTAAGATGTTACTTTATCCACGTGATAATTTCAATTTTATTATTACAATTTATTATTACTATATAAGTTATATTAGTCTTTTTTGGTTTTATTTTGTCCACTTCTAAATTTTAACAAAATTATTCTATGTTAAGTTGGTGTGTTAAACGTTAAATGTCATATGTACGAAGAAGATAAATTAATTTCTAAAAAAATTATAGTCAATTTGGTCTTTTAAAATATTCATTTTCAGATAAATTAATCTCTAAAATTATTCATTATAAGGTAAATCAGTCTCCAAAGATATTCATTATAAAAAAATTAGACCATCACAAATATAAAAATTGTTTTAAGATAGAATATCTACCTTTTGTTGATCATAGGCGAAATTTCATCCTTTAATAGTAACTGTCTAAATCATCTTGCAATAATTCCAAAAAATCACTTTTAGCTCTCTTTGGTCTCACTATCTACTACAGACTACAGTATATAGAATCATATAGAATTGATTAAGAAAAAAGACAAAGCTAAGAGAAAAAGTAAGACTAATACTAAAGAGGTTGGACAAGATAATGTTAATGGAGTTCTACCAAAAAATGACGAAGAAACAAAGGGAGTAGCCATTAAAATTAGAGCACAAGAAATAGTAATCGAGACTAGGATACAAGTAGGGGTGGAAACAGGTCAGGCTAGGTCAGGCTTTGCTCTTAACAGGTCTGGCCTGTCATGTAGTTGATTGGCCTGAGTCTGGCCTGTAGTCTGCTATAGACTTTTTTCAAAATACTAAACCTGGCCTGTTATTCAGTCTGCTCTGACTTGAAGCCTGTTAAAAGGCCTGCTAATTTTTTTTTTTTTGCAAAAATAAAAATATTATTTAAAAAATATTTTTTAATAAACATATTTATATATAAAATATCATATTTAATATTTATAAGAATTTTTAAATTTTAAAGTATTTAAAATATATAAAATTATTTATAATTAAATATAAAATTTAAAATATCTCATTATTTTGTTAATAATAAAAAAATTATTTATATATATAATTATATATTAAAAGGCCTAAACAGGTCTGACAGGCTAGGCTAGGTTAATTAGTGAACCTGAGCATGACCTATTAACATAATAAGGCTTTTATAACAGCCTGAGCCTGTGCCTATTTTATAATAGGCTAGGCCAGGCCAGGCCAAACACAGGCCAGGCTGCAGACCCCTGACAAGTTGCCTGACCTTTTTCCACCCCTAGATACAAGGGAGCTCATGATAGTTAGCTACTAGTAATATGAAGGATGTTGGAGCAGTAGAGGTCTTCAACCTCAAACTCCTGTAACAACCAACAAAACTTATAATCCAAATCACTCTTGTGCAAGGGATTTTGGATCTAGTCTAGCTAATCAAAGTTGGGTGATAGCCAAGTTGAAGAAGAGGTCGCTTACTTATTCTCATGTGTAAAGTTTTGATTATATAAATGTTGAATTCAATGTGATTTGTAGCAAAAAAAAAAAAAATTATAGAGCTCTTAAGTTAGTAAGGGAGAGATATGTTGACAATGAGAAGGCCAGTATGAGAGTAATATTCTAATTTTTTCATAATTAATATTTTTGAATTCTAATTTGCCTTGTAATGAATAATTTTGGAGAGTAATTTGTTTCTAACAAGTGACAATTAATATTTTGAGACCAAATTGACTGTAATTTGTTCAGAGACCAATTTATCTTCTTTGTACATGTGACACTTAATATAACGACTCAACTTCTAATATGTCATGATCGTACCAAAAGTAAGACATTACTAACCTAATTTCTTTATTATCTATTTAATATTGAGTCTTTATGCGTTAATCTGTTGACAGTTTTACTAGAAACTTAAAACTTAATACAGAATTACACATATTCACATACTTAATATTAATAATATATTATAGTATTACATACAAAATCAATTGCAAAATCTACTTTTTTGAATAAAACTTCAACTAACAAGGCGAGGAAAAAATAAATCCTAACAACAACTCAACTCGCAAACAAATTCTTCTATACTTCTGCAGCTTCACAATAAGCTTTCACACCTGTAGCTGAAAGGATTGGAAAGAGGGAATAAGAACTGGGGAGTCCTTAATAGAGTCGCGGTAGCAGTGAAGTTCATTGATTATTTACTTCTTAGTAGACAATAATAGAAAACTAACAAGCAATATACAAACAAGGAATACACAGAAATATCACATCATATAGGCAAGACAATAAACACACACACACACATACACAGAAAATATAGGACAGAGAAATATGTGTAACACCCTAACTACCAAAGTTCACACTTCCGGCTGCGCGACTCTGATAGCTCGGACATTACGACGACATTTACATTATTTAATACTAAAATATGAGCTTGTTTGAAACTTTAAACCGCAATACCGTTCCCAAAAATACTTTCGTTCGATAACGTATATCCATAAATACCATACAACTTACAAAAGCTCATAAAGAGTACATCCATATATATATATATATATATATATATATATATATACATAAATATATACAAGTAATATTACAAACATAATCCAATACAATTCCTATCCCTCTTACAGATTATATCAAGATAAAGGCGAGGGTACAATAAACCATAACTAAAACAATACAGAGCATCATAACAACAATTAAATAAGCTCTTCGTAACTTCTGCGCCCATATCCTGAAAGGGGAAAAATGTAGGGGGGGTGAGAACATCATCCTCGAAAGGGTTCTCAGTAGAGGGTTTTTGGGAATTACTGTAATAGGATACGTGAAGATAATCGCACCAGTGATTAATAACCATCTTATGCCTCTTTTCAAAAACAACGGTTTACAATAAAAGTAATGTCGGAAATCTTTTCTAAAAGAGGAACCGTTCAATTCTCAAAACATCAAAGCCTTTCAAAATGGTTTATCTATACTGAACCAAAGTAGCCTTTCATATTTTATTCCCAACTAGAAACACGAAACCAAAATCAACCATTGGTTCATCTCATTCCAACCACGGCCCTAGGCCCAAACAATCCAACCAACAACCAAACACCACAATCCAACAGAGTTCCAGATGCAAACACAGATAGGAAGTTCAGTGCACAAACAAACAGTTATTACAAGTAGAACAGTTAGCAATTAATCACATAGGCAAACCAAGTATAATATGCACACCCAACCAATGTCACACAAATGCATATGATGCATGCCTGTCCCTAGTGGCTGATGATATCATCTGTCGGTTATAGAGCCAACCCGACAAGTCCTGGTAGCTAACCATTGGACTGTCCCTCTGTCGTGCATCCCCAACTCGAGTTATACTCATCATAAACTTGATCATAATCATGATCCATATCCATCACCCTCACTGGTGAATATTTATCCATCACCATCACTGGTGAATATTTATGGGGGCGAGCTCATCCGGGCCTTTCACAGTGCCCGGCCACACTTACGACATAGGGTCAAAAGAGCTTCGAGTCTCAACCTGAAGCACATGGTGGCTAGCCATTGCTACTACCCAGGGAAACTCGTATCTCAGATAGTGGAAGTGCAACATTCATATATATCAATGATTCAGCATAAACATGCATTCAATCTCATCCATGGATCAACATCCATCTCAGCCATCCGGCTCACGGTTCATTCCAAAACCAGCCAATATTCATATCAGACACAGCCATTCCGGCTCATGGTTCAATCCAGAACCAATCAATATGTATAAACATACACAGCCATTCCGGCTCTCAACAAAACAGCACTTCCACATTCAAAATCATCAAATTCATGAAATCGGCATTTAAGCCATAAATCATTTTCTCAATTCATTTCACTTTGAAATCAAGTTTCAACTCTTTTCAGCCTTGGCTTTAAAGATCTCGTTTCTCAAATTATTTCCTTTTCAACAGCTCAAAACCAGAAATCAATTCAAAAGCAAGCTAAATCCAACAGTCGCCTCAATGGCATACCTCAAGGAAACCATTTCAAAAATCAACTCAATATCAACCGATTTAACTCTATTTGGAACTCTATTTGCTAATGGGTGGCATTCTTAGTTTTTTTCCAGAATTAGAATAAGTTATATAACGTCTGGAAGATTACCCCTAAGAGAGTCATCATTGCTTCTAAGAAATTTGTTCACTCCATTATCTATGTAGTAAGTTTCTATAATTGAGGCATGCATTATTTTCATATCATCAAACATGACCATTTTAATCTTATATATTCATTGATTGTTTGTTTTCTTTCTTTCTTTTTTTTTTTGCAAGAGTTGGTATTTCTGTACATTGAGAAAGTTAAAGCAAGCTTGAATGTGAAAAATATTAGTCATTACACTTCTAAGGAGGAGGTCTTCCGCTATATATTGACACTTCATTCTTACTAGGGACTATCCATGCAGTGAGATGTCATGTGAGATGTCTTTCTATACATTTGATATTTCATATCAAATTTCAAAAACTAAAGGCCATGCAATGAATAAAATAAGCAAATTAAACTTTTCCAAAAATAAAGGGTTGCACATTGGGTCATCTTTCTAGGCTAGAGCTTCTTTTTGGGACATGAATGTCACTGACTTCATTCCATATAGTGCTATTTCCCATCATTTCGCCAATTTTATTATATCTAGCTAATTAGTTTATTTTATTAATTTCTTGGACTATATATTTGTTCATCCGAATTATTCGTCCTCTGATCTCCTAACTAAAAGCACTTGTTTCTTTATGTCATTCACATTCTTATGTATTGTAATTAATTAGTTAATTAATTAAGTGGACGTGTATGCACCTTGAACTTTTGAAGTGTGTACCATTTTTCACCTATGCAGAGGATAACTAATGGTTGTGAATTGTGTTTATTATTTGGTAACAGCTTGTGCATTATGTGTTCAATCCTGCACTGGTTGGAGGAAATTTGGCAGATACTATAACATTTGAAAATTTTGTTACACTGTGAGTAGTAGTTATGTTTATGTTACTTTAATTTTGTTTCTTCTGATTCACGTGTTCTAACTTTGTTTCTTTTGTTAAAGGTGGTTTATGCCAGTGAACATTCTCATTACATTTATAATAGAATCAATTTTGGGATGGATCTTAGTCAAAATCACAAGGGCTCCCAAAAACCTAGAAGGTTTGATAATTGGTGTCTATTCAGCAGGCATAGTAATTACTAACCCTCTAAATTCTCTTAATTTGTATACTAATAAGTATTAACACTAATGGATCTGAAAAATCTTCAATTTTTCATTAATGTTTGAACAGAAAACTTAGGAAACTTGCCTATAATCATTATCCCAGCTATATGCAAAGATAAAGGTAGCCCTTTTAGAGATCCTGATGTCTGCTACAAATATGGGATGACATATTCTTCACTATCTATATGCAAAGATAAAGATAGCTCTTATTTTGTTTTGATTATAATCTCTAGATTGGAGCAGTTTATATATGGAGTTATGTTTATAATATAATGAGGGTTTCAGTAAGTAAATTCCACAGAGAAAGTACTGCAAGAATTCATTCCATTCATTCTATCCATGCTTATGTTTATAGGGATTGGGTGATGCCATATGTGTGGTTTATAGGGATCATTGGCTACTCGTGTTATCAAACATTACAAGTTGAACCAAAGGATGCCACTTATATATGTGAAGCTATACACATACCAGGTATGTTTTGTTGCCCTTAATATGTTCAGCCATTGCCTTGTTGGTGTTGTGACAATTTGTGTGATATGCTGCAGATCTTTAGGGCATTGTCTTATATTCATCGTTGTATTGGAGTTTGCCATCGTGATATCAAGCCTCAAAATCTATATGCCTTTTATATATGTTTGAATACATCTGCTATCTCTTTATTTTTTTTAATTTTTAAATCTTTTTCTTCTCATGTTTCAATATTAATGGTCTAAACATCGAAGGTGAATATGATTTACAGTTAGGTACTCTGACTAGTGATATTGCTAATATGAATGATATTTTGCTTGCCAAGCCTGCTGGCTTAAAGAATAGTAAGTAGCACATATCCTTGTGCTATTTTTTTTATCTCATGAGAAAATATGATTTACCACTACCTACTGGGAAAAGAAATTTTCAATGTTTTAGCTCCTAAAATAGTGGAGTTGCATGTTAATAGTTGGTCACAAAAAATAATCAAGCACACTAAAAAGTTAAATCTAAAAGTTTTTTAAACACTCCCATGTCTCAACCTTGGCAACGAACACTTTATCATTATTATTTTGTTAGTTTTTGGTGAAAGAAAACTTAATTATATGCCTTTTCTCGGTTAGATATCCATGTAATGAGATTTGACATGGGTTATCATACACCAGAAAAGATTACCAAGTGAGTGCCATTATGCTTTAAAACCCTTTTAATTGAGAAGCATATTTTTCATTTTCGATGAAATTTTTTAGTTTCTAATTTTTCATCAAGCTGAAATTATTGATAGAAACTTTGATTTTTATGGATCAGATATGGTTGGAGAAGAGATATGTTGGGTCTCGCCACACTTTGGAATGGTTAAATACTGCAGGCAGAAATGTTAAGACAGGGCTCATTGCTAGTGTCATTGTTTCACAGGTAATCATTTCTATTGGATCAAACACTTACATTGGAAAGATTAAAAATTAATTAAAGACTAAAAATTTAAAAGGCAAGTAATATTTCACATATTAAAAACAAGCAAGACACAAAAATATAATGGGAATGAATCTAAATTTAATTTCTTTCTCCTGCATGCATGCCGGCTACATACTTTTACTGCTGCTAGCTATATACCCTGTCCTCACTTGTATTTTGCTAAAATTATTAGGATTAAATCACCTTGCAACTCTTACCTATCATTTATTAGAGAGTTGTTATTATTTGACTCAATATAAAGTTCTACATATTTTGGTTCAAAAAGATAGAAAAATTACATATTGAATTTGGCAATTTTTGATTGAGGTGCACATATTAAAATCAGGAATAGTAAATAAAATAATTATCAAGAATTCTGTCAAGATTAAAAACCAATGTCTTTTAGTTATACTCATGAATCTAAATAAGCTTCTACTATATCAAATATCTTTCTTTAATAAAGAAGTGCAAGAATTAAAAAAAAATTCAAAAAGAATTCCAACCATACTTTTTTATATTCTTTAAAATATTTCAAAATACATACATATAAATAGAAGGTTAGATTGCAATAAAAAAAATCAAATTTTACTTTTGCTTATGTAACCTTGAGAGTATTCCTATTGTAACTCATTATTTTCAATGAATAAATTTGACAAAAAAAAAATGAATACTTAATACCAATTTAACCTTTTATGAATTGGTGGTGTAGTGGACATGGGCTGCTACAATCTTGCAAAGCTCAAATATTGTTTGAGAATATGAGGTCAGTGGTCCTTTTTGATATGCTAGTGAAGCAATGATTCAGGCATGAATCTTATATTACATTAAATATCTCCTCTGCATGTTGCTGTTTTTTTATTTTCTTCTTTTTCAAATTTCAGTCCTCTTAAATTTTGGAATTTAGAAAGTGAAATAAGCTTAAGATTTGATATGATATATTGAACATAAACAGGTATTGTTGTTTGGAGTAATGGCTATAGAGATTAAAAGAAAGGTTCCTCATTGTAACAGAAATTTCTAAATATTCTTGTTCTAGCTTCAACAACTACTACAACAGCTAGTGTAAGCATTAGGGCTTGTTAACTGCATTGTTAGTTTGTTATTATTTCTGGATGATAATGGTATGGCTAGAAGTCAAGATTTATTTGCATTGTTTGCAAATACATTTATCTAGTTATTTTCATTGTTCAAGAGTTTGGACATAAGTTTGTATTTTATCATTTTTTTTTAATATTTAGTAGTTGTAATTAATGTGATTGAAAAATGATGTGCTATATTTTGTTTTAAAGTATTTCTTTTATTTTAATTTTCTTCTACATTTTTAATGTCTTGTTTAAATATTTCTTTTTAATAATAAATTATTAGAATTGTAATAATAGTGTAGATTAATTTTTAAAAATTATATTAACAGGTTTGAAACCTCCACAGAATAATTATTATTTTTAAAATGAAAAAGTCCTTTTGTGGGGGTTTTAAACCGCTACAAACATTGACCAAGAACTGTCACAAAAGTCTAATATAAAACTCCCACTGAATAGATTGTGGAGGTTTTTAAAAACCCCCACGAAAGACCTCGTGGCAGCTCAAATTTTGGGAGTTTTAGAAACTCCCACAAACTATTTGATGGGGTTATAAACCTCCACAAATAAGAAAAAAAAACTGCCACAAATAAAAAAAATCTTGTAGTGATTTATGTATCCGGTGGTAATACTGGAAAACAAAATGCTTAGGGTCACGGCCAAGACTCATAAAGTAGCTGTGTTCAAGAATCAACATACTGAACTAAGAGAATCAATAACCCTATCTGAATTTTGAGTTCATATAGATGCCAATCATTCTAAACTTCAAAGGATAAAGTGAGATGCCAAAACTGTTCAGAAGCAAAAAGGCTACAAGTCCCGCTCATCTAATTGAAGCTAATCTTCATTGATAAGTTTGAAATTTATTGTATATTCTCTTCTTTTTATCCTATTTTGTTTTTATTTGCTTGGGGACAAGCAACAATTTAAGTTTGGTGTTATGATGAGCGGATAATTTATACCCTTTTTGGCATTATTTTTATATAGTTGTTAGTATATTTTAGTCACTTTTTATTATATTTTTATTAGTTTTTATTCAAAAATCATATTTCTAGAATTATTATGAGTTTTTATGTTTTTCTGTAATTTCAGGTATTTTCTGACTGAAATTGAGGGATTTGAGCAAAAATCTGATTCAGAGGCTGAAAAAGGATTACAAATTCTGTTGGAGTCTGACCCTCCTGCACTCAAAATGGATTCTCTCGAGCTACAGATATCCAATTGGCACGCTCTCAATTGCGTTGGAAAGTAGACATCCTGGGCTTTCCAGAAATATATAATAGTCTATATTTTACCTGAGATTTGATGGCCCAAACTAGCATTCAAAGTCAGCCTAAAACTTTCTGGTGTAAAACGCCAGAACTGGCACCTTTTTCGGCATTAAACGCCCATTCTGGCACCCAGGGTGGCGTTTAACGCCAACTTTGGGCATATGAATGTGAAAGCCTGAAAGCTCAGCCCAGGCACGCACCAAGTGGGTCCCGAAAGTGGAATTCTGCACTATCTGTACTTAGTTACTCATTTTCTGTAAACCTAAGTTACTAGTCTAGTATAAAAACTACTTTTAGAGATTCATTTTGTAACTTATGACATTTTTACATTTCATATTATACCTCTGACGGCATGAGTCTCTAAACTCCATAGGTGGGGGTGAGGAGCTCTGCTGTGTTTCAATGGATTAATGTAATTACTACTATTTTCTATTCAATTACGCTTGATTCTATTCTAAGATACTCACTCATACTTCAATATGGAGAATATGATGATCCGTGACACTCCTCATTATCCTCAACCCTATGAACGCATGCCTGACAACTACTCCGTTCTATCTGAGCTCAACGTAGTCATTGGGCGACAGCTTGAGTGCGTATCTCTTGGGTTTCTAATCCACGGACCGAGTCTGGAGGTTAGAACCCTCGTGGTATAGGCTAGAATCAATGGCAGCATTCCTGGGATCCCGAAAGTCTAAACCTTGTCTGTGATATTCTGAGTAGGATCTGGAAGGGGATGACTGTGACGAGCTTCAAACTCGCGAATATCGGGCGCAGTGGCAGTGTGCAAAAGGATAATGGTCCTATTCTGACGCTAGTGAGAACCGACAGATGATTAGCCGTGCAGTGACAGCGCTTGGTATTTGTCATCCGAGAGGATCATACAGCTTGCTATGGAAGGAGGCCATGCGTGTTTGGAGAGGAAGACAGTAGGAAAGCAGAGATTCAGATGACAGAGCATCTCTGGAACCTCAGCCTGTTCCCCATTACTGAATCACAAGTATTGTTTATTTCATGTTATTTATTTTCATAAGTATAACCACTATTATCATTACTCTCATGACTAAGATTTACAAAATAACCATAGCTTGCTTCAAGCCGACAATCTCCGTAGGATCGACCCTTACTCACGTAAGGTATTACTTGGACGACCCAGTACACTTGCTGGTTAGTTGTGTGGAGTTGTAAAAAGTGTAATCACAATTTCGTGCACCAGAATCTCAAGGAGACTTTTGAAAAGGAAGCTGAAGAGCTCACCATGGAAGCTAATAGTGAAAATTTGAACGCTAATGAGTAGGGAAGAAGGACGCTTGGCTCATAAAATGCACCAACTCCTGACTTTTATGGGCACAATATAGCAGTACCTGCCATTGGTGTCAATAATTTTGAGCTTAAGCCTCAACTGATCACTCTGGTGCAGCAGAATTGTCAGTTTCATAGACTCCCACAGGTGGACCCTAATTTATTCATCTCTAACTTCCTGCAGATTTGTGACATTATGAAGACGAACGGAGTGAATTCTAAGGTTTACAAGCTCATGCTCTTCCCATTTGCTGTTAGGGACAGAGCAAGACAGTGGCTTGATTCTTAGCCCAAGGAGAGCTTGGACACGTAGGACAAGGTGGTCAATGGATTTCTGACTAAATTTTTTCCACCTCAGAAGCTGACTAAGCTTAGGGTGGATGTCCAGACCTTCAGGCAGAAAGATGGAGAGTCCCTTTATGAAGCCTGGGAGGCACTCAAGCTGATGACCAGGAGAGTCTGAATGGACTTGGCTGCAGATCTTTTATGATGGTCTCTCTGAAATGGCCAAGATGTCATTAAATAACTCTACAGGTGGTTCATTACACATGAAGAAGACTCCTGAAGAGGCGAATGAGCTCATAGAGATGGTTTCCAATAACCAGTATCTTTACATTTCTGAGAGAAACCCTGTGAACACTAGACTACTCAAAAGAAAGGAGTTTTTGAGGTGGACACAATGGACGCCATTTTGGCTCAGAACAAGATCATATCCCAACAAATTAGTATGATCTCTCGGCACTTGACAGGGATGTAAGTTTCAGCTGTCAACACTCAAGATGCATCCTATGATGTGACTGGGAGCTACACCCAAGAGGACGTTTGTGGCTATGCTCAACCCACCACTGAGCAAGTAAATTATATGGAAAACTCCTCCAGAAATTCCAACAATGATCCCTATGCGAATACTTTCAATCAAAGATGAAGGAATCACCCTAACTTTGGGTGGAGGAAGTAGCCACAAAGGTCCCAACAGAACTTCAACAATAGCCAAGGTGGAACCAATCTGAATAAGTTTAACAGCAGGCAGTTCCAGCCCTCTCAGCAGCAGCAAGGACCCTCTCAGAGCCAAGACAATTCTGACTTAGTCATAATAGTCTCTGAGCTTTCCAAGACCACTCACAGCTTCATGCAAGAGACAAGAGCTTAAATTTGGAACTTGGAAGTGCAAGTGGGTCAGTTGAGTAAGAGGATACCTGAGAGACCTTTTAACACTTTTTCTAGTAACTCAGAGGTAAATCCATGAGAAGAGTGCAAGGCCCTAATCATAGGCAACGAGGCCGACCCTAAGGAGGAACATACTGCTAAGGAATTGAAGGAGAAAAAGGCTCAAGGAAAAGCTAGAAAAGCAACGAAGCATGCCCCATTGGTGGCACAAGAGCCTGAGGTACAACACCCTCAGAAACTGCAAGAAGAGACCAAGGATGAGCAATTCACTAAATTTTTAGAAATATTTAAAAAGCTGCACATCAATATTCCTTTTGCTGAGGTGTTAGATATGGTCTGTTTAAAAAGCGCACTCTCTGAGAAAAAGGCCTTAAAGCGAGATGAAACTGTGGTGTTGACCAAGGAGTGCAGTGCATTGGTCTAAAAGAGGCTACCCAAGAAGATGCCAGACCTTGGAAGCTTCTTAATTTCCTGTACCATAGGGAGCATCACATTTGAGAAGGCACTGTGCGATCTTGGTTCAAGCATAAATCTAATGCCTCTCTCTGTGATGAAGAGGCTGGTAGTTCAAGAGGCACAACCTATAAGAATAGCATTGGAGATGGCTGACAAGTCTCGAAAGTAGGCATACGGATTGGTGGAGAATGTCATAGTAAAGGTCTTCCACCTTTACTTCCCTACAGACCTTGTGATACTCGATACAGGAGAGGATACAAACAACTCCATCATCCTAGGAAGGTCAATCTTATCCACAGGAAGAGCCCTGATTGACATTGAGAGAGGAGAGTTATGCCTGAGGATGCATAAGAACTATTTGCTGTTCAAGATCTTTAAACATCTACCACTCTCTAACAAAGGAGGTACTTCCTTGCAGAGTTCAAAGCTCAAGCCTTCTCATTTGGTGAAAAGCCATACAGTACCCCTTGACATCTAACCTAAATTTGGTGTTGGGTATTCACCACCCACCAAAGATGGAGGAGGCCCCAAAAAGAAAGTACCCAAGGGTTGGAGGAATAAGAAGACTCTTACAAAGGACTTCTCACCTGGCATGAGAGTAGTCTTCACCAAAAATCCAGTCATACCACACAATGTAAACAGGATCCTGTCTCTGGAGCATGTTGAGCTTATTCATGAGAGCATAGGAAAGAAGTTCACAATAAGAAGTGAAGATCTGAGCCCCTATGATCCTCTTTATAGAGCTGTCCATCAAGCTAATGACGGTAAAAAAGTGCTTGTTGGGAGGCATCTCAACCATTAGTATTCTTTAGTTTACTTCTGTTTATTTCAGTTTTATTTTAGTTTCATTTTCATTTCATTCTATTTCGCATTGATTTTCATAGTTTTCCTAGTTTTTCTAACGCTTGTGATCATGTATAGCACTTAGAACAGGAGCAGAAAAACTTAGGTAGAAAAATAGCACACTTGGAGAAGACCTTCTAAGAGAGGAGCAAAGTAATGGGCGTTCAACACCCGTTTTGGGTGTTTTACTTGAAATTAGCACCCTCTTAGGGAGCTAAACGCCAGGGAGGGCGTTTAGTGCCAGGGGTGCTCGTATGGATGCATGGTTTTGGCCAATAGTTTACCCCACTTCCCAACCACTCTTACCCATTCAAACTTTATTCCATTCTCTCTACTATTTTACCCACTTTTTCATCCATATTCATCTATCCCATCACCCACCACTTCCCTTGATTCTCTCATACCACCTCCCACTCCACCCAATCCCCTCTCATCTATCTCATCCATCTCTCCTCCCAACAACCCAAATTCAAATTCAACTCCCCCCCACATCTCGGTAACCAAAACCAAACCCCTCCCTACCTATAAATACCCCTCTCTTCATCCATTTTCACCACACTTTACACTATTATCTCTTCACTTCCTTCCTCTCCACCATACACACTCCCTTTTCTTTCTTTTTCCTTTTCCCTTAGCCAAGGCCTAAGCCTTCACCTTCTCTCCCCTTATCCATTTTATTTCTATTTTCTCTTTTCTTATCTTTTATCTTTATTTTGCTCGGGGATGAGCAAAACTTTTAAGTTTGGTGTTGGGCGCTCTGCTTTGGCCCTTCAATTTTTTACTACTTCCATGGTACCCAAGAAGGGAGAATCCTCTGCAAGAAAGAGGAAAGAAAAGGCGCCTACCCCTGACCCATGGGACTTTACTCGGTTCTCCTCTAAGACACATTAGGAGCATTTCTATGAGGTCGTGCACAAGAAAAAGGTGATTCCCGAGGTCCGCTTTGATCTGAAGCCGAAAAAGTACCCGAAGATTTTATATCAGATTTTGAGATGGGGTTGGGAAGTTCTGGTCAACCCCGTGACTAAGGTTGGAACGTTGATGGTGCGGGAGTTCTACACCAATACTTGGGTGACATACAAGCATGTCTGAGGCGTGAACCCGAACTGAAGAATTAGCACACTATGATCAGAGGGCACATCATGGATTTCAGCTCGGAGAATGTGAAGGTGGCGCTACAGTTACCACCATCTAGAAAGGACCCCTCACTCATACACTCGGAGGGTCAACACTGACCAGCGGTTAGATTAGGTCCTTGAGGATATTTGCCTCCCCATAGCTCAGTGGAGGAGGGATTCTAAAGGCAAGCCATACCAGCTAGGTAGGCATGACCTTAAGCCAGTAGGTAGAGGATGGTTGGAGTTCATCCAACGCTTCATCCTTTCTATGAGTAACCATTCTAAGGTTACAGTCAAGCGGACAATGATAATTTACTGTATTATGCTCGACAATGAGGTGGAGGTGCACGAGGTGATCCCTTAAGAGTTCTACAGAATAGCTGACAAGCCCTCCACTACTGTGAGACTAGATTTCCCTCATCTCATCTACCACCTATTTGCAGCAACTGGAGCTCACATTGATGGAGATGCCCCGATCGGCATTGAGAGACCGATCACAAAAAAGGGTATAGAGCACGCTAGAGAGCTCGGGCAGGGACCGCAGTAGGAGCCAGTTCCACCCACAGGATCTTCCGGAGATGCTTCAGGGAGTTTACTTCCCTCCCCGTGACTACTAGGATCAGCTGACCACATCTATAGAGGAGCTGATATTATTTGTTGATCAACTGAGGATAGAGCATTTGGATCACGCTACACTCCTCCATCGGATGATGGAAGAGCAAAGGAGGCAAGGGCGTGATATAGAGGAGCTTAAGCGCTCTAGAGGATTTTCCGGAGGGAGCAGCAGCCACCATCATTGAGGTGGTTGAGTTTCATTCTCCCCTCTTTTATCTTTTGTTTATGTTTTTTTTCAGTATTTTATTCTATTTTCTATTTTCTATTATGAGATTGCATGATCACTAGTAGGATTTTCTTGCTTTCTAGTTTAGTTATTTATTTTAGTATTTTATGTTTATTTTAATAAAAGATGTCTTATGCATCACTTGCTGAGCTTAAACAAAAATCAAAAGAAAAAGAAGTAGTATAATGCATGAGATTTTGAGTTATATATTGCGTATTCTAGTTGCGTTGATGTGGTGGCATTATCTTTATTTCTGAATATATGAATTAACTATGCATATTTGATACTGGAGTTGAGAATATTGGTTCTTGAGGAATAGAAACTTAGAGAAGTATTATTGATTCTATGAAATAAGAAAAAGATTGGTTCTTGAAGCAAAATAAACAGCAAAAAGAATTGAAAAGAAAAAAAAAAATCAAAAGAAAAGAGGTTCAAGGTTTTTAGCATCAATGGTTAGGAGGGTCAAAACTAATCTAAAGCTCAAAAGAGTGGTTTTCCCTAACCATATGCTTGTGGTGTGAAAGTGTTAAGTAACCCTTGAGACTGAACACTTAAAGTCGTGACCCATTACTGTTATTGAGTATGCCTAAAGCTCTGAGCACCACTGTCTGGGAGAAAAAGAAAGAGAAATTTGAACCCAAAGGAGTTTCCCAGTTAAGTGCTTGTGGTGTTCTTGTTTCAAGTTAAGTTTGAAGACAAAGCACTTAGAGTCATGGCTAGGCTCAAGGAGCAAAGCACCAAGAAAAAACAAAAGTTGTGTTCAAGAATCAGTTAGAGCCTAAAGAAGAGAATCCATAATATTATCTGAGTTCTAGTTCTAAAAGATACTGATATTTCTGAGATTCAAAGCATAGTGAGATGCCAAAGCTATTTAGAATTGGTGTATCATAAGCCTCATTCAGTAACTAGACCTGAGCTTAAATGATAACTCAAGTCTCATCCATTTTTCTCTTCTTGATCCTAAATTGTTTTGGTTGCTTGAGGACAAGTAACAGTTTAAGTTTGGTATTGTGATGCGTGAGCATCTTATACCCTTTTTTGTATCATTTTCTAGTTGTCTTTAGTTAGATTTTAATTAGTTTTACTTGATTTTGGTGTAAAAATCCTCTTTGGATGCTACTTTGAATTATTTTGGTATTTTTATGATTTCAAGTAAAATTTGGAGCAATTTGACGGAGTTTGGAGCGAAAAGGAAGAAAGCATGCAGCACCCTCCCTGGGCGTTAAACGCCTTAGTGCCAGCAGGGGACTCAGGCATGTGCAATTCTACTCCCCCTAGGGCGTTTAACGCCCATCTCTGGTGTTAAACGCCAGGAGCAGGCCGAAGTCACCCTCTCTTTGGGCTTTCAAGTGGATTTAACACTTATTAGTTTTATTTTATTTTTTCTTTGTAATTTTTATTTACAAACATTATCTTTTAGGTTTATAATTTATTACTTTATTTTATTTCCGTTTCAAATTAGGTTAGTATTTAAAGGAAAAGATAACTTAGGTCTAGGATCTTCTTCCTTCTGCACTTTTCAGAACCCTATTTTCTGTTTATTTCGATGGATTAGAACTATTATTCTTCTATTTTAATTAATGTTTTGATTCAATACTAAGAATTGTTTTTGTTCTTAATCTTATGAATTGGGTGGAACGAGAGTATGACCTTTTTCTACATGAGTTATTGTGATTCTCGAGAGAGTTATCTCACTTGAACTACAGCTTGAAAACAAATTCCTCCTAAATTGCTAATTGCATTAACTAATTTGGATATGTGACATATAATCCTGTTAGTCTTGGGTAATTAGGGTTTTCGTGGTGCTAAACTAGTTTTTTGAACTTCACCCTCTAATCGGAATTAAGTGACCACGAGAGTGGTGGTTAATGAAGGTTAAAGGAGGCTAAATCACTAAGAGATTAGGGTTCAGACATTTAAAGTTTCCCATAGAATGAATCATTCATTGTTAAAATAGTTGGTAAGAAATTTTAATCCAGAAAGATAAACATCTCCAAAACCTTAACTATTTTCTCATCCTATTTTCACACCAAACTGTTTATTATTTTCTTTATTTTCCTACTTACTGCTTTATGTGAATTGCAACTCACCAAACCCCTTTGATTCGCCTGACTAAGTCCAACTTGACAACCATTGCTTGTTCAGTCCGACAATCCTTGTGGGATCGATCCTCACTCACCTGAGGTATTACTTGGATGACCCAGTGCACTTGCCAGTTAAGCTGTGGAAAATTCGAAGTCCTGCACCAATGATAATGAGGTGTCAAAAGGTAGGTTGAATGTCATGGTTTGAAACTACTAAGTCAGCGGTTCAAGTTATAAAAATCTTAAATGGATAATACGAAAGATAGATATATTAAAACACAAGTAATAATATATATAGAGATGGATATGTATGAGTTACTAATATAAATGACGTTAGTAACATAATGATTATAAGAATAGAAGATATATGATAAAATATTAGCAAAGCTATGTTTACCGAAGAGTACCGATATTTACTCATTAGGACATCTTATCTTTAGAGATAAAGAGAGGCGTGAACTTTTTGAAAGGCGTATGCCTACTTTTTTTGAGATATTTTCAGTTGTTTTGATAGACGGAGACGGAATTGTTAGAGCCAATATTCCTCCCGGCAGATTTTGAATTTGATAATAATATTATTAAACAAATCCTTATTTTTAATTCAAGCGGATAAAAATAAAATATTAATATAATAATAATAATAATAGTAATAATAATGATTTTATCTTTTCTCAAAATATCTCATTATAATAAAAATTATATAAAATCTTAATTAATTTAAACTCTAGTTATCATAAAATCAATTTAACTATTCTTAATAAATTAGTTTCTAAAAATAAAGAACTCAAATTAATAAAATAAATTATAACTTTTTTTATATTTAGATTTTTTTCAAAAATACGGGTCGTAACACTTAACGTCTGACGCGGCAACTTAACATGACATATAGGATAGCTTTGTTAGGAGTGGACGGAGCGAAGTGGGTTAGAGACTAATGTGATTTATGTTGTTAAGGCCTAAACATGCTTACCAACCAATCAAGCCCAATAAATTGGGTAGGAGCCCCAACAAATATAATAGTCCATTGTTTTTGAATGGGTCTACTTTTAGGTTTTACGACCTAAGATCTGACTCAATTTAAAAAGCAAGTAAAGAGCTTTCTCCACTATTACTTCGTATTTTTATTATTATTTTTATGGTGTCTTTCAATTTAGCAGGATAAGGACTAACTTGTCGCGGATCTAATTCTCATTCAAGAGTTTGTCGTTAGTAAATAAATTACAACATTCACAAAAAAATATTTAAATACCCAATATTTACTTAAGCAAACTCGAACTAATTACTAAATTAACGCAAATTAATTCCTATCTCTTCGTTTCTATTACGTGCAAAAGGGATGGATGGTACCAACCGTACAAAACCATCCACATTATGCGGGGGATAACTGCTTACCATTAGCGAAAAAATTTCCTCTTTGAAACAATTAATAATGTCAGACTATTTTATAAACTATCCACTTAAACTAAAGTTCAATTCATGTTATGCACATTCAACTAGCTCACATACTGACTTAAGTATTAGTGTTTTTTATAGGTACCTTGAGATTTGACAAGTCAGTTTGGAGCATCCAAACCTCCTAGTCTAAAGCCCATCTCCTATGTCTAATTTTTAGGTATATGCTCCGGTAAAAAAATTAATTAATAAAAAGTTTAAAAATAAAAAATTTATTTTTTATACCATAAAAAATATATTAAAAAAATATTAAAAGATCATGTAAATAATATTCTTTAAT
>NC_029793.2:102450974-102464436 GCF_000816755.2 Arachis ipaensis
CAATTAGACATCACCAAAAAAACTAATGGTTCAGATATTCTAGTAAGAAACTACATTGTATTTTTTTTTTTTGAGGTTATTCATTTTGTTTGAAATTTATTTGTGCAAGATTCGAGGCACCAACTAAAGAAAAATAAAAAATAAAAAAACGGGATGGTGAACCCATATAATAGCAAGTTCACTGCTTATTAATTCCAATAAAATAAAAATAGTGAAAAAAGTATATCACTCGATCAAGCTTCTCAGCAATGTGCTTAGTGTGATCCAATCTGTACATCTCATCCTCATAACCCAATAACTGCTGCTCCATCTAAATACAATCTAGTAAAATAAAATCACACAAACAGAATTCAGTTCCTTTTACGTTAACTAAATTATTAAACTGTACGTTAACTAATTTTAATTCTGCCCCGACTAACTGACATCGTCAACTAACTAATTAATTAATAACTAATTGAACCCTAAATTTTACTAATCACGTTTCTTTCTTGTCTAACTTAACCTAATTAATTATTCCACTAATTACCTTCTAATTCACAACGTAAACTAATTATTCTGACTAAACTAACTAACAATTTACTTTGTTATACTAATTACCATGTTTATAGACAATAAATAACAACTATACTTAAAAACAGTAACATAAAAAATCTACCTAACATAACAACAGTTAACAGTAAGTCAAACTAACATATAAACAGTAAATCTATTATTCTAACTAACATGAAACCTATAACTAGTAATTTTATCTAACATATAAAAAGTAACTCTAACTAAGTCAAAAAAATAACTCTAACCGAGCTAAAAAAATTAACTATAACTAATTTATTGTTTACTGACCTGGAAATGAGAATGTCATCCACAACGAATTTTACAGATGTCGAAGAGACAGAAACGAGGAACAGTGTAAATTTAGAAGAGATATTGAAAAAGAAGGGGACAAAAGAAAATGGTCCCACTGGGTTTATATACTGCGGCGAACTCATTATAGAGTTCGCTGGGGCTGCGGCGAACTCTATATAAATTATAGAGTTCGCCGGGGGTGCAACGAACTCTATAACTTATATAGAGTTTGCCGGGTGGTGCACGAATTGTAAATCACACTTTTCACAACTCGTACCACTAACCAGCAAGTGCACTGGGTCGTCCAAGTAATACCTTACGTGAGTAAGGGTCGATCCCACGGAGATTGTCGGCTTGAAGCAAGTTATGGTTATTTTGTAATTCTTAGTCAGGAAATTAATAATAAAAATGGTTGGGTTTATGAAGAGTAAATAACACAAATTAAATAATACTTGTTATGCAGTAATGGAGAACAGATTGAGGATTTGGAGATGCTCTATCTTCTGGATCTCTGCTTTCCTCCCATCTTCTTCTTCACGCACGCAAGGCTCCTTCCATAGCAAGCTGTATGTTGGTGGATCACCGTTGTCAATGGCTACCATCCGTCCTCTCAGTGAAAAGGGTCCATGTACATGGCTAATCATCTGTCGGTTCTCACTTGTGTTGGAATAAGATCCATTGATCCTTTTGCGTCTGTCACTACGCCCAATACTTGTAAGTTTGAAGCTCGTCACAGTCATCCCTTTTTGGATCCTACTCAGAATACCACAAACAATATTTAGACATTCCGGATCTCAGGGATACTGCTAATTGATTCTAGCTTTTACCACAAAGACTCTGGATTAAGGGATTTGAACGCTCTCTTGTCAGGAAAGGCAATCAAACTCCTGAACCAGGAGCCCAAGAGATATACACTCAAGCTATTACAGATAGAACGTAAGTGGTTGTCAGGCACGCGTTCATAAGTTGAGAATGATGATGAGTGTCACGGATCATCACATTCTTCACGGTTAGGTACGAGTGAATATCTTAGAACAGAAACAAACGTGTTGAATAGAAAACAGAAGTAATTGCATTAATTCATCGAGATACAGCAGAGCTCCTCACCCCCAATCATGGAGTTTAGAGACTCATGCCGTAGAGATACAATGTAAAACGTGAAAAATATCATGAGATGCAAAATAAATCTCTAAAAGTAGTTTTTATACTAAGCTAATGACCTAGGTTTACAGAAATGAAGTATACTAAGATAGTTAGTGCATAAATCCACTTCCGGGGCCCACTTGGTGTGTGTTTGGGCTGAGCATTGAAGCTTCCATGTGTAGAGACTTTTTTTTGGAGTTAAACGCCAGGTTGTAGCCTGTTTCTGGCGTTTAACTCTGGTTTGCAACCTATTTCTGGCGTTTAACGCCAGAATAGGGTAAAGACTTGGCGTTAAACGCCAATTTGCATCGTCAAAGCTTGAGCAAAGTATAGACTATTATATATTGATGGAAAGCCATGGATGTCTACTTTCCAACGCAATTGAGAACGCACCAATTGGGCTTCTGTAGCTCCAGAAAATTCATTTCTAGTGCAGAGAGGTCAGAATCCAACAGCATCTGCAGTCCTTTTTCAGCCTCTGAATCATATTTTTGCTCAGGTCCCTTAATTTCAGCCAGAAAATACCTGAAATCACAGAAAAACACGCAAACTCATAGTAAATTTCAGAAATGTGATTTTTGCATAAAAACTAATAAAAATATACTAAAAAGTAGCTAGATCCTACTAAAAACTACATTAAAATACCCACAAAAAGCGTATAAAATATCTGCTCATCACCGGGGGTACGGTGAACTTGCCTTTATTACAAAAAAAAAAAAACTGTATTCTGGAAAATAAAGCTGAAATATCTTGTTTTGGAAAATAATTAATTTTTTTTATTTTATTTAAGAAAAAAATCCTACAAAATAACCTTGCATATTTTTTTGTCATAGTAAAAATATTAAACAATAGTATAGTATAAAAAAATTCAAAATATCTGCATAGAAAAGAAAAAATCTACTACGATAAACAAACATATTAATCCAAGATTTACCTGAAATGGATGAACGTGTGCCTAAACGTGAGGTCCAGACTCTTTTCGTGGTGGCGTCTGACGATCTGATTTTTGTGTGGTCTAGAATTTTATAAAAATAACCGCGTTGGTAGTATAGTATCTAAACCAACAAAGAATCCTTTCATACAAAAGTTTTGGTTGTCACTTAAGCAAACCCAATAAAATTGATAACCGAAGTATTGAGACCTCGGGTCGTCTCTCAAGGAATTGCAGGGAAGTATGATTTATTATTGGTTATGAAAAAAGGTATATTTTTGAGTTTTTGAAATAGGGAACAGGAAAATAAACTGGCAATAAAGTAAATTAATTATCATGAACACCAGTGCAAGGTATAAGAACTGAAAATTCCATCCTAGTTATCCTTATCAGGTGTGATGAGAATTGGTTATTGCTCCCACTTAGTTAACCCTTACTAAATAAAGGAAAGTCAAGTGGACTAATTAATTTTATTCCTCAAGTCCTAGTCAACTCCTGTAGAAAGACTAGCTTTAGAGGGATCCACATCAATCAGCAATTTCCAATTTTCAATCAATAGCTGAGTTTAACAACTTAAGTGTCACCAATTACTCAACCAAAGCAAAGGGGAAAAAATCTAAATTATTTATATTATAAATAGAAGGAAACAATCTTAAATCTGAAATACCTCAAATTATATTAAATAAAGATATCAATTCTAACATGAAGAGTTCATAAGCCAATTTGGCAACATAAGTAATTAGCAAGTGAAATAGAGCAACTAAAGTAATAGAGTAAATAAAAGTAGAAGAGAAATATAAATTAAAGGAATATTGAACTTGGAATGAAGAATTAACCATAAAATAAGATAAATCCTAATACTAAAACCTAAGAGAGAGGAGAGAGCCTCTCTCTCTAGAAACTACATCTAAAACCTAAAATTGTGAATTATGAATGTTGTTATTTTGAATGAATTGATTTCCTCACTTTATAGCCTCTAATCTGTGTTTTCTGGGCCGAGAACTGGGCCAAAACACGGCCCAAAATCGCCTCCAGCATTTTCTATTAATTCTGCAGATTGCGCAGGTCACGCATACACGTGGGTCACACATGCGAGTCATTTGGCAAATTTTCTTGTCACGCGTACGCGTCAGTCACGCGTACGCGTCGCTCGTGCTTTATGCTAGGCGCGCGTTCACGTCGGCCATGCGTGCGCGTCGCTTGTGTTCTGCGCAAGGCACGCGTCCGCGTCGTCCATGCGTGCGCGTCGCTGCCATTTTCTTTAAAACTCCATTTTGTGCGTTCCTTCCATTTTTGCATGTTTCCTTTCTGTCCTCTAAGCCATTCCTGCCCTATGAAGCCTGAAAATACTTAACACACAGATCACGACATTGAATGGTAATAAAGGATATTTAAAATTAATATTTTTAAGGCATAGGCAACATGTTTTCACATATATCACAGAATAAGGAAGGAATTATAAAACCATGCAAATTATGTGAATAAGTGGGTGAAGAATTGATAAAAAACACTCAATTGAGCACAAGATAAATCATAAAATAGTGGTTTATCAGCGTCTGACGTCTTCTGGTGTCGAGGAGCCATCGTCCGAGTTCCTTGTGAGGAAGTGGGGGTGGTTCCCCAAGGAACTCTTATGCTTAAGTTAGCAAGGATTTTAAGCAAGTTTTTGGTAGATTGGCTTGAGGGTGTTAGGGTATTTTTAAATGTAGATGTAGAGTCAATAACTACTTTTTAGAGTAGTTCTACCTTTGATGGAGGAATCATTCCCTTTTATTAGGAAACTTATTAAGATCTCCTTTCTAGATTAATAGGAGATACTGAAAGAGCTAGTTACTTATTTAAATAAATAGTGCTAGGGCCATGTCGTCATGTCCAACCTCTTATAGGGTCGGATAAGTAGCAATGAAGATTTGAATACTAATATCTGTAGAGTGTTGCTTGGGCTTTATTCATTTTAAGCCTAGCTAAGTTGTGAGCCAGTGTATGAACAATGTCCCTGCTTGAGACTAAGTGATGAAGTCCAATTTCATGTGAATTATTGTATGCATTTTAGGATTTTCATGTAATTTTTCTCTATTTTTGTTCTTAATTGACTAGATTTGTGATTCTTCATTCTAATTACGATTAATGACAAGTTCGTATGATTCTTGTCTATAAATTAAATATATTTGAATCTATAATCCTTAATTTAGGTTCAAGTGGAAGCATGAAACATGGCTAAAAGAGAAAAGAATCACAAAACAAGAAGTTCAACATTTCTGGTTTCGCCCAAATGAAGAAGTGTTGACCAGGCAAAATCTCTCCTAAGCAAAATTTGTGACCTAAGCAAAATTTTGCCTAGGTAAGGTTTTTTGCCTAGGCGACAATGCTATCATGTGCCTGGGTTAATGAGTACGTGGACTCGCAATTTGGGCCCCAAAAGGCCCAAGCATTAGATTTTTGAAGTATTTCAAGAAGGAATGGAAGGGAGAACACCAAGGAATCTCTAAGTAGTCTTAGTTTAGGTTTTTTAGGGTTTTAAACCTTGAATTATAGAGAGAGAAGCTACAACTTCTCTCTAAAATTCAAGAATTTTCTTGAATTTTCTTCCTAGTTTTAGGTTTTAATTTAGTTTTATTTACATTTCTTAGTCTACTACTTTGGTTTGATAGATTTCTCTTTTTAGTTTCTTGTTTATATCATTTTAGTTTATGAACACTTGTTGAATTTTATGCTTCTTATGAATGAATTTGATGTTTTATGCTTTATTCTTACTTGCTTGAGTTGTTATTATTGATTCCTTGAATTGGATAGTTATAGATTCTATTTCTTGCAATTTATGATGCTTCACTTTTATGCTTACCAAGTGATTGATAAAAAATTTAAACTTAGTTATAGAGTAGATTTTTGCACTCTTGGCTTAGGTTGGGAACTTGGGTGAACTTGAGTTACTAATGTCAAAGCTGATTGATAATTTAGAGATATTAATTGATCTTGTTTTCACTAATGCTAATCTTTTACTAATTTAATTAGTAAGTTAGTTAGGACTTATGGATTAGGATTAATTAAGCCTAATTGCTCATCGATTTATAAAGGTTGACGAATTGGATTTGCTCTTTGTAATTATCATCTTGTGGTTAATGACAAGGATAGTGATCCTTGACCCTCAATCCTTGCCAAGACCATTTTTGCATTTGATATTCGCTTACTTATTCTTAGTTAATTTCCTTAATTAATCCTAGTTTAATTCTTTTTTATATTTACTTATTGCTTGCTCTTTTAATTTTTTGTTATTTAAATTCCCGTCAATTGCGAACAAATCCCATTTTCTCCTATAGCCAATAATTAGATACTCGATTGTGATTCCTAGGAAGAAAGATCCGAGATTAAACTCCCGGTTATTAATTTAAATTTGTGACAACTTTTACTAAACTTTGAAGAACGTTAAATTCCGGTTTAGAATTTTGACGAATATTGTGCTTTAACTTGTGAAAATTTCTAAGTCAGTGTTTAGTATTTGTTCACCAAGCATCTTTAGGTCGAGCTCAAGCATCTTTAAGTCATTCTTGATCTCTTGTAGCTTCTAGTTGCATAACGTGGGGTATACTGCCTTTCTAGGTCAGGTACTCGACTTGTTTTTGAATATTTATGTTGCGTCTTTTCGTAACTATTCGCACGTCTTTTCAGTTATCTTGGTAATCATTCCTAGCATTAAATGAGGGATAAATGTACCATTTTGCCCCTAGTGGCTATATAAACACAATTATTTTCTCTTTCTTCTTTTTTGCTTCAACTTTTGAAAACTTGCATCATTTCTTTCGAAACCTCTCTTGTTTTTTGCTTCCATAAATCTTTTTCCAAGATTTCTGGTACGCGGAATCGTGATTACACTTTAATTATGTAAAGTTCATTGCTCTTTCTTTCCCTGGAAATGGCGCCAAAAACATGATGCCAAAACCACGGTTCACAACTCCGTGTAACTGACCAGCAAGTGCACTGGGTCGTCCAAGTAATACCTTACGTGAGTAAGGGTCGAATCCCACAGAGATTGTTGGTATGAAGCAAGCTATGGTCACCTTGCAAATCTCAGTTAGGCAGATATAAATTGATAATGGTGTTTTCGAATAATAATTAATAGAATAGAAATAGAAATACTTATGTAATTCGTTGTTGAGAATTTCAGATAAGCGAATGGAGATGCTTTCGTTCCTCTGAACCTCTGCTTTCCTGCTATCTTCATCCAATCAGTCTTACTCCTTTCCATGGCTGGCTTTATGTGATACATCACCATTGTCAATGGCTACTTTCGGTCATCTCTCGGGAAAATGATCCAATGCCCTGTCACGGCACGGCTAATCGTCTGGAGGCATCACCCTTGTCAATGGCTTCATATTATCCTCTCAGTGAAAATGGTCAACGCACCCTGTCACGGCACGGCTATTCATCTGTCGGTTCTCGATCATGCTGGAATAGGATTTACTATCCTTTTGCGTCTGTCATTAACGCCCCGCAATCGCGAGTTTGGAGCTCGTCACAGTCATTCATTCATTGAATCCTACTCGGAATACCACAGACAATGTTTAGACCTTCCGAATTCTCACGTGCAGAGGCCATTTGTAGAGTTGAACGCTAGTTTTTGTGCCAGTTTGGGCGTTCAACTCTGGTTTTGGCTCCTTTTCTGGCGCTGGACGCCAGATTTGGGCAGAAAGCTGGCGTTGAACGCCAGTTTACGTCGTATATTCTTGGCCACAGTATGGACTATTATATATTGATGGAAAGCCCTGGATGTCTACTTTCCAACGCAATTGGAAGCGCGTCATTTCGAGTTCTGTAGCTCCAGAAAATCCACTTTGAGTGCAGGGAGGTCAGAATCCAACAGCATCAGCAGTCCTTCTTCAACCTCTGAATCTGATTTCTGCTCAAGTCCCTCAATTTCAGCCAGAAAATACCTGAAATCACAGAAAAACACACAAACTCATAGTAAAGTCCAGAAATGTGAATTTAACATAAAAACTAATGAAAACATCCCTAAAAGTAACTAGATCCTACTAAAAATATACTAAAAACAATGTCAAAAAGCGTATAAATTATCCGCTCATCACAACACCAAATTTAAATTGTTGCTTGTCCCCAAGCAACTGAAAATTAATTAGGATAAAAAGAAGAGAATATACTATAAATTCCAAACTATCAATGAAACATAGCTCCAATCATATGAGCGGGACTTATAGCTTTTTGCCTCTTGAATAGTTTTGGCATCTCACTCTATCCATTGAGGTTCAGAATGATTGGCATCTATAGGAACTCAGAGTTCAGATAGTATTATTGATTCTCCTAGTTCAGTATGATCATTCTTGAACACAGCTTCTTTATGAGTTTTGGTCGTGGCCCTAAGCACTTTGTTTTCCAGTATTACCACCGGATACATAAATGCCACAGACACATAATTTGGGTGAACCTTTTCAGATTGTGACTCAACTTTGCTAAAGTCCCCAATCAGAGGTGTCCAGGGTTCTTAAGCACACTCTTTTTTTGCTATGGACCTTGACTTTAACCGCTCAATCTCAAGTTTTCACTTGCCACCTACACGCCACAAGCACATGGTTAGGGACAGCTTGGTTTAGCCGCTTAGACCAGGATTTTATTCCTTTAGGCCCTCCTATCCACTGATGCTCAAAGCCTTGGAATCCTTTTTATTTGCCCTTGCCTTTTGGTTTTAAGGGTTATTGGCTTTTTCTACTTGCTTTTTCTTTTTCTTTCTATATTTTTTTTTCGCCTATATATTTTTTTTTTCTGCAAGCTTTGTTCTTTGCTGCTTTTTCTTGCTTCAAGAATCATTTTTATGATTTTTCAGATTATCAAATAACATGTCTCCTAGTCATCATTCTTTCAAGAGCCAACATATTTAACATTCTTAAACAACAACTTCAAAAGACATATGCACTGTTCAAGCATACATTCAGAAAACAAGAAGCATTGTCACCGCATCAATATAATTAAACTAAGTTCAAGGATAAATTCGAAACTCATGTACTTCTTGTTCTTTTTGAATTAAAACAATTTTTTATTTAAGAGAAGTGATGGATTCATAGGACATTCATAACTTTAGGACATAGTTACTAACTACTAATGATCATGTAATGAAGACACAAACACAAATAAGCACACAACATAGAAAATGAAAAACAGAAGAAATAAGAACAAGGAATGAATCCACCTTAGTGATGGTGGCGTTTCCTTCTTGAGGAACCAATGATGTCCTTGAGCTCTTCTATGTCTCTTCCTTGTCTTTGTTGCTCCTCCCTCATTGCTTTTTAGATCTTCTATGATTTCATGAAGGATGATGGAGTGCTCTTGATGTTCCACCCTTAGTTGCTTCCAATAATTGTGTGGAAGAAAATGTATCCCCTGAGGTATCTCAGGGATCTCTTGATTTGCAGTCAAATGTTCTACCACTGAGCTATAGACCCTTGATGGAAGCTTCTGTCTTCCCTTTCCTCTTTCTAGAGGTTTCTCTGGCCTTAGGTGCCATCAATGGTTATGGAAAAAAACAAAAAAGCTATGCTTTTACCACACCAAACTTAGAATGTTGCTCGCCCTCGAGCAAAAGAAGAAAGAATAGAAGAAGAAGAAGAAGAAGATATGGAGGAGATGGATGGGAGTGTGTATTCGGCCATATGGGTGGGATTGGGTGGGAGAGAGATGTTGAATTTTGAAGGTAGTGGGTGTATGGATGTGAGTGGTAAATGGAAAACAGAAGGGATGATCATGAATGGAAAGAGAGATGATGAGGTAGGTGGGAATTCTGTGGGGTCCACAGATCCTGAGGTGTCAAGGCATTTACATCCCTGCATCAATTTAGGCATGTGCACACAACTCTGGGCGTTCAGCGCCAGGTTGGTGCCCATTTTGGGCGTTCAACGCCCATTTGTTACCACTTCTGGCGTTGAATGCCAGAACCATGCTTGTTCTGGGCGTTCAGCGCCAGGATGCTGCCCATTTTGGGCGTTCAGCGCCAGAACCATGCTCTGTTCTGGCGCTGAACGCCAGACAGATGCTCCTCCAGGGTGTGATTTTTCTTCTGCTGTTTTTGATTCTGTTTTCAATTTTTCTATTTATTTTGTGACTCCACATGATCATGAACCTATAAAGACATGAAAAAACAATGAAAATAAAAATTAGATAAATAAACATTGGGTTGCCTCCCAACAAGCGCTTCTTTAATGTCAATAACTTGACAGTGGGCTCTTCATGGAGCCTCACAGGTGTGCAGAGCTTTGTTGAGACTCCCCAACACCAAACTTAGAGCTTGGATATGGGAGTTCAACACCAAACTTAGAATTTGGTTGTGGCCTCTCAACACCAAACTTAGAGTTTGATTGTGCTTATTGATCACTGGACATCCCAGGAGGTCTTCCTCCTTGGGATTCACGTCCTCCTCTCCCTCTTTGGGTTCGGCCATGGTGCTTATGTCAATGGCCTTGCACTCTCCTTTTGGGTTCTCTTCTGTATTGCTTGGGAGAGTACTAGGAGGGATTTCAGTGATCCTCTTACTCACCTGGCCCACTTGTGCTTCCAAATTTCTAATGGAAGACCTTGTTTTATTCATGAAACTTACAGTGGCCTTAGATAGATTTCTTTAGGTTGAGAGTCCAACCATATTCTAGCTCTGTCTCTTACAGCAAATGGGAAAAGCATGAGCCTGTAGACTTCAGGATCTACTCCGTTAGTCTTAACAGTATCACAGATCTACAAGAATTCAGTTAAGAACTGAAAGGGATCTTCGGATGGAAGTCCATGAAACTTGCAGTTCTGCTGCATCATAGAAACTAGCTGAGGTTTCAGCTCAAAATTGTTTGCTCCAATGGAAGGAATGGAGATGCTTCTTCCATGTAAATTGGAATTTAGTGCAGTAAAGTCACCAAGCATCCTCCTTGCATTATTATTATTTTCGGCTGCCATCTCCTCTTCCTGTTCAAAAATTTCTGAAAGGTTCTCTCTGGATTGTTGTAATTTAGCTTCTCTTAATTTTCTCTTCAGAGTCCTTTCAGGTTCCGGATCTGCTTCAACAAGAATATTCTTGTCCTTGCTCCTGCTCATATGACAAAGAAGAGGGCACAGAAAAAATAATAATAATAGAGTTTCTTTATACCGCAGTATAGGGATCCCTTTGTGAGTGGAAGAAAAGAGGGAGACAAAGAATGTAATGTAATGGAAGAAACACAACTGTGAGGAGGGTATAGATGTGAGATGAGATGTTAGTAGATGAATAAATAAATAGAATAAGATGGGAGAGGGAGAATTTTCGAAAATAATTTTTGAAAAAGGGTTAGTGATTTTCGAAAATAGTTTTTGAAAAAGGTTAGTAATTTTCGAAAAATTTTGAAATCAAAAATAAAAATAATTAGTTAATTAAAAAGAAATTTTTGAAAAAGAGGGAAGATATTTTCGAAAATTAGAGAGAGAGAGAGTTAGTTAGGTAGTTTTGAAAAAGGTAAGAAACAAACAAAAAGTTAGTTAGTTAGTTGAAACAAAAATCAATTTTGAAAAGATAAGGGGTTGGGAAGTTAGAGAAGATATTTTGAAATCAAATTTTTTTTTTGAAAAAGATAAGATAAGAAGATATTTTTGAAAAGATATGATAGAAATGATTTTTAAAATCACAATTAATGACTTGATTCACAAGAAATCACAAGATATGATTCTAGAACTTAAAGTTTGAATCTTTCTTAACAAGCAAGTAACAAACTTGAAATTTTTGAATCAAAACATTAATTGTTAATATTATTTTCGAGAATTTTGATAAAGATACGAAAAAGATTTTTGAAAAATATTTTGAAAAAGATTTTTGAATTTTTCGAAAATAATGAAAAAGGTATGATTTTTGGAAAAAGATTTTGAAAAAGATAAGATTTTCAAATTGAAAATTTGATTGAACTCATAAGAAACAACTAAATTTTAAAAATTTTGAAAAAGTCAATTCAAATTTTTGAATTTGATGAGGAGAAAAAGGGAAAAATATTTTTTTGATTTTTGAATTTTTATGATGAGAGGGAAAAACAAGAAAAATGATGCAATGCATGAAAATTTTAGATCAAAACATGTGATGTATGCAAGAATACTATGAATGTCAAGATGAACACCAAGAACACTTTGAATGTCATGATGAACATCAAGAACATATTTTGAAAAATTTTTAATGCAAAGAAGACATGCAAGACACCAAACTTAGAATTCTTTAATGCTTAGACACTAAGAATTCACGAATGCATATGAAAAACAACATACAACACAAAACAAAAAATCATCAAGATCAAACAAGAAGACTCACCAAGAACAACTTGAAGATCATGAAGAACACTATGAATGCATGAAAATTTTCGAAAAATGCAAGATGCACTTGCAATTGACACCAAACTTATAACATGACTCAAGACTCAAACAAGAACACAAAAATATTATTGATTTTTTTGAATTTCTAATTTTTTTTGTATTTTTCGAAAATTAATTAAAAAAAGAAAATAAGGATTCCAAAATTTTTAATATGAATTCCAGGAATCTTGCATTGTTAGTCTAAAGCTTCAGTCCAGGAATTAGACATGGCTCACTAGCCAGCCAAGCTTTCAATGAAAGCTCCGGTCCAAAACACTAGACATGGCCAATGGCCAGCCAAGCTTTAGCATGTAAATCAGGAACAGCAGCAGGTGGATTAACAACAACTAGCTTGCTCTTGATAACAAATTGCTGCCTCAATCCAAATAAATTTAGACATGGCTTTACAGCCAGCCAGGCTTCACATGCTTCATGAAACACTAGAAATCATTCTTAAAAATTTTGAATCTAAAATTTTTTCGAAAACAGGTGAGAAAATTTTTTTTTTGAAAGATTTTTGAAAATTTTTTGAAAAGAAAACAAAAAGAAAATTACCTAATCTGAGCAACAAGATGAACCGTCAGTTGTCCAAACTCAAACAATCCCCGGCAACGACGCCAAAAACTTGGTACGCGGAATCGTGATTACACTTTAATTATGTAGAGTTCATTGCTCTTTCTTTCCCTGGAAATGGCGCCAAAAATATGATGCCAAAACCATGGTTCACAACTCCGTGTAACTGACCAGCAAGTGCACTGGGTCGTCCAAGTAATACCTTACGTGAGTTAGGGTCGAATCCCACGGAGATTGTTAGTATGAAGCAAGCTATGGTCACCTTGCAAATCTCAGTTAGGCAGATATAAATTGATAATGGTGTTTTCGAATAATAATTAATAGAATAGGGATAGAAATACTTATGTAATTCGTTGGTGAGAATTTCAGATAAGCGAATGGAGATGCTTTCGTTCCTTTGAACTTCTGCTTTCCTGCTATCTTCATCCAATCAGTCTTACTCCTTTCCATGGCTGGCTTTATGTGATACATCACCATTGTCAATGGCTACATTCGGTCATCTCTCGGGAAAATGATCAAATGCCCTGTCACGGCACGGCTAATCGTCTGGAGGCATCACTCTTATCAATGGCTTCATCTTATCCTCTCAGGAAAATGGTCAACGCACCCTGTCACGGCACG
>NC_029793.2:102464533-102469134 GCF_000816755.2 Arachis ipaensis
AGAGCTCCACACCTTAATCTATGGAGTGTAGAAACTCTACCGTTGAAAATACATAAGTGAAAGGTCCAGGCATGACCGAGAGGCCAGCCCCCATGGTCTAAGAACTATGCGTTCAAAGATGGTCAAAAAGACGTCTAATACAATAGTGAAAGGTCCTATTTATAATAAACTAGCTACTAGGGTTCACATGAGTAAGTAATTGATGCATAAATCCACTTCCGGGGCCCACTTGGTGTGTGCTTGGGCTGAGCTTGAGTGTTGCACGTGTAGAGGTCCTTCTTGGAGTTGAACGCCAGCTTTTGTGCCAGTTTGGGCGTTCAACTCTGGTTTTGGCTCCTTTTCTGGCGCTGGACGCCAGATTTGGGCAGAAAGCTGGCGTTGAACGCCAGTTTACATCATCTATTCTTGGCCAAAGTATGAACTATTATATATTTCTGGAAAGCCCTGGATGTCTACTTTCCAACGCAATTAAAAGCGTGCCATTTCGAGTTCTGTAGCTCCTGAAAATCCATTTTGAGTACAGGGAGGTCAGAATCCAACAGCATCAGCAGTCCTTCTTCAACCTCTGAATCTGATTTCTGCTCAAGTCCCTCAATTTCAGCCAGAAAATACCTGAAATCACAGAAAAACACACAAACTCATAGCAAAGTCTAGAAATGTGAATTTAACATAAAAACTAATGAAAACATCCCTAAAAGTAACTAGATCCTACTAAAAACATACTAAAAACAATGTCAAAAAGCGTATAAATTATCCGCTCATCAATTTCTCTATCTTGGAGTTCAGTTCCGATTTGAATTTCTGTTTTGTGCTGTGTAAATCCAGCATAATTAACGAATAATTAGCCAATAAATTAATTATCAATAAAAGAAATTAGAAAATAAAATTTTATAATTTAATGAAGTAGAATTAACTAAAATATGAATTTTGACACTAATTTTAAAGCATTTGACTTAAAATTGGGCGGAACGGGCCCAACTAAAATGCCACTTAAGTTAATGAGCCCAGCTCTTCCCTTCTTTCTCATGCCATTCACGTTGAACTTGGAAGTAAAAGGGGGAAGAACAATTCCAAATCACAAACCCTTGAATAATGTTGAATTGGAGTATATTGATGATGTTGGAAGCTTGATTGTTAGACCTTGGTGGCTGAAATTCTATTTGGAGAGGCTTTGGCACTGTGGACTCTTGAGGAACATTGACCATGAGGTAGCTTTGGATTTTGCAAGAAATCGTCCATGGTATGGTTTTGATTTCTCATACGTAATATATAATATTTTGTGAAAACTTAGGCATGGTGACCGTAGGATAGGTTGGAAGGTATGATTATGTTGAATGTGTAGTAGAATTGATGAGAAATGTTGGATTAGTATGAGAATTGGATTGATGGTTGATGCTTATGGTTGATGATTGATAAAATAATGAATTGAATAAATAATGGTAATATGTTAATGTTTGAATATAAGGTTGTGTTGATTATGAAATTCTTGGGATTGAATTTGACAAACTTGATGGACTTTTATGAATTTGTATATAAGGATGTCATAATATGAATGTGGGATAATGAGGTAGGATTTGGTATGTTTTGATATTGTTTGTAAACTTGGAATGTTAGAAATGAGTTATGGATTGGTAAAATAGAGGTTGGAGAAATTTTGTGAAAAACTGAATTTTTGGCCGAACTTCGACGAGCTATAACTTGGCTTCCGAAACCTTCGATTTTCCTCAAACTTGTTTTATATGAAAATTGGATCCGTGAAGTTCACGCCGTTCGAAGAACCGATAAAAATATGATTTCTAACGGAAAAGTTATGCACGTCCGAAGTTTGTAAAGGTGAATTCTGCATCACTTAACCAATTTTAGCCTCATGCAGAACTCGCATATGTGAGACACACACGCGGCGCGGGCATTCTATTCGGGTTTGGTGTCTCGCGTATGCAAGAGGTAAAAATTTATGCGTTCGTGTACGCGGGCACATGCACACGGTGCGAGCAAACCATTCAACCAAGGAAACTCACATACGCGAGCAAAGGTTGCGTACGCAAGTTGTAAAAAATAACACTTCTGCGTACGCGGGACATCGTTTGCGTATGTGGGGGCCTATTTTTCAGCAACTTGAGTTTTATGATTTAAACATGATTTTGAACCTATAAACCTCTATTTTTACTCTCTAAGACCTTGAAACTTAGTTCTAATCATAGGGAGAGGGGTAAGCTTCGAGAAGGAGTTAACTTAGCAGAGAAAAAATGTAACACCCTAATTATCCTAAGCCTTACCTCGTGTTGTAAAGTAAAGGTTAATCAAAGGTTACAACAATTATAAGGCTTATACATATTTATATCTAGAAGAAATAATATATTCTAGAAGCCCGATGAAGGATACAGCTCAAAAATAGGATTTGAAAAGCGCAAAACGTACACATGAAGCTACAAACTTAACGCACAAGATATAGATATAATATAACAAAATATTAGAGTATAATAGTATAAAGATCTAGCCACGGCTCGCAGAGTTTAAGCGGGATAGCTATATACAGACAATACAGAAATCTGAAAGTTAAAACAGCTTATACAAGTTTTTTCCTCAAAGTAAGCCTCTAGGCAAAAATAAATACAAAAGTGAGAGATATAAAAAAAAAAGTAAAAAGACTCCAAAATATATCCAGGATCCTTCGCTCTGTCACCATCGAAGCAACTTACCGAGGTGGGTTGCGACCTGCATCTGAAAAATAACAACAGAATATGGTATGAGAACCGAAGGTTCTCAGTATGGTAACAGTGCCCAGTGATGTAAGAAATAAGACTCCAGGACGCAAGAGGCAATCCTAGAATTTCATATCCATCACAAGATTCATCTTAAAGCATAACTAAAATAGTAAAGCATAACTTAAAACCTTAACATATTTAAAAGAGGTAATCTAACTTAGGAGATTTTCTAATCTAATAGTTCTCCGCTGTCCCACAGCCTTCACCCACCTATCCTCCATGCAATCCCATTGCCATCGCCTTCCGAACCTCCTAAATCCCAGTAGAAAACACAATTAATTACAATGCTAGTAAAACACAAGTATAGGCATATACATTAAGTAATTCAAATAGGCAATTAGGCATTTTATACAATTAGGCAAACAATTTCAAGTCGATAAAGCATACAAACAGATAGAAGATGCATATGATGAATGCCTGTCCTACTGGCTGTGATATCACATTGTCGGTTCAACGGCCAACCTGACACATCTCCATGGAGATGTCGCCCTTCGGAATCATAATGGGAACCCCCGAGATATGATGCTCGAAACACTGTCCAGGATTTTGTGCCTACACACTCTAATAATCCGAAGGGATACGAGCGGGATACTCTTGTCACAAACCTCACATCTCAAGCGGAATGAACCACCGCCCTTACACCGCTGCCGCTACCTCGACAAGCGGGATCCAACCGCCCTCCCTGCCGGGCGCATAGCGTCTCAACAATATCAATTTAAAAAAATGTTACAACAGTGGTTTTCAAAAATTTATTATTTTATTATATCAATAATTCATCATTTCAAACTCCGATTCCTCGACTCATCTCCACCACTGTCAATTCATAATTTCTTTTCTGAACTCATTAGTTTATCAGTTCTCAATTCATATATCTTTCTCCCTTCTCACTCCACCAAACCCATCCTCAATACACCAAAAACCTAAGCCTCTGTTCTCTAACTTTTCAAGGTATAACCAAATTAAAAAAAAGAATTTAGTTGAAAAACAGGGCATGTGCATACGCACAAGGGTGTGCGTGCACACGCCCAGGAAGATTTACAAAATGTGTGGGTACGCATAGAGGTGTGCGTATGCACAAGTGTAAAAATTTCCAATTCTGTTCGCTCGCACAAGGCGTGCGAACGCCCTCAACAAAATGCACCTTCCAACGTGTGCATGCGCACGGGGCTGTGCGTGCGCACAGCTTGCAAAACCTTGTTGGTTGTGTGTGCGCACGGGTCATGCTAGCACTCTCAACAGCAAGCCTTCCCCTGTGTGTGCATACGCACAAGGCTGTGCGTGCGTACATGTTAAAAAACTCACAGGGGTATTGATGAGCGGATAATTTATACGCTTTTTTTATGCATCAATTACTTACTTCTGTAAACCCTAGTAGCTAGTTTATTATAAATAGGACATTTCACTATTGTATTTGAGATCCTGGATTGTATTTTGATCCTGTGATCACGTTTTAAGGGGCTGGCCATCTCGGCCATGCCTGGACCTTTCACTTATGTATTTTCAACGGTAGAGTTTCTACACTCCATAGATTAAGGTGTGGAGCTCTGCTGTTCCTCAAAGATTAATGCAAAGTACTACTGTTTTCTATTCAATTCATCTTATTTCGCTTCTAAGATATTCATTCGTACTTCAATCTGAATGTGATGAATGTGACAATCATCATCATTCCCTATGAACGCGTGCCTGACAACCACTTCCGTTCTACATTAGATTGAATGAGTGTCTCTTAGATCTCTTAATCGGAATCTTCGTGGTGTAAGCTAGAATGATGGCGGCATTCAAGAGAATCCGGAAAGTCTAAACCTTGTCTGTGGTATTCCGAGTAGGATTCAATGA
>NC_029793.2:102469188-102471373 GCF_000816755.2 Arachis ipaensis
CATAGATTAAGGTGTGGAGCTCTGCTGTTCCTCAAAGTTTAATGCAAAGTACTACTGTTTTCTATTCAATTCATCTTGTTTCGCTTCTAAGATATTCATTCGTACTTCAATCTGAATGTGATGAACGTGACAATCATCATCATTCCCTATGAATGCGTGCCTGACAATCACTTCCGTTCTACCTTAGACTGAATGAGTATATCTTAGATCTCCTAACCAGAATCTTCGTGGCGTAAGCTAGAATGATGGCGGCATTCAAGAGAATCCGGAAGGTCTAAACCTTGTCTGTGGTATTCCGAGTAGGATTCAATGAATGGATGACTGTGACGAGCTCCAAACTCGCGATTGCGGGGCGTTAGTGACAGACGCAAAAGGATAGTAAATCCTATTCCAGCAAGATCGAGAACCGACAGATGAATAGCCGTGCCGTGACAGGGTGCGTTGATCATTTTCACTAAGAGGATAAGATGAAGTCATTGACAAGGGTGATGCCTCCAGACGATTAGCCGTGCCGTGACAGGGCATTGGATCATTTTCCCGAGAGATGGCCGAAAGTAGCCGTTGACAATGGTGATGTATCACATAAAGCCAGCCATGGAAAGGAGTAAGACTGACTGGATGAAGATAGCAGGAAAGCAGAGGTTCAGAGGAACGAAAGCATCTCCATTCCCTTATCTGAAATTCTCACCAATGAATTACATAAGTATTTCTATCCCTATTCTATTAATTATTATTCGAAAACACCATTATCAATTTATATCTGCCTAACTGAGATTTGCAAGGTGACCATAGCTTGCTTCATACCAACAATCTCCGTGGGATTTGACCCTTACTTACGTAAGGTATTACTTGGACGACCCAGTGCACTTGCTGGTCAGTTACACGGAGTTGTGAACCATGGTCTTGGCATCATGTTTTTTGGCGCCATTACCAGGGAAAGAAAGAGCGATGAATTTTACATAATTAAAGTGTAATCACAATTCCGCGTACCAAGTTTTTGGCGCCGTTGCCAGGGATTGTTCGAGTTTGGACAACTGACGGTTCATCTTGTTGCTCAGATTAAGTAATTTTCTTTTTGTTTTCTTTTAAAAAAAATTTTCAAAAATATTTCAAAATTTTCTCCTTTGTTTTCAAAAAAAAAAATAATATAAAAATGTTTTCAAAAATTTTATTCAAAATTTTTAAGAATGAATTCTAGTGTTTCATGAAGCATGTGAAGCCTGGCTGGCTGTAAAGCCATGTCTAAATTTATTTGGACTGAGGCAGCAATTTGTTATCAAGAGCAAGCTAGTTGTTGCTAATCCACCTGCTGCTTTTCCTGATTCACCTGCTGAAGCTTGGCTGGCCATTGGCCATGTCTAGTGTTTTGGACCGGAGCTTTCATTGAAAGCTTGGCTGGCTAGTGAGCCATGTCTAATTCCTGGACTGAAGCTTTAGACTAAGAATGTAAGATTCCTGGAATTCATGTTAAAAATTTTGGAATCCTTATTTTTTCTTTTTCATATAATTTTCGAAAAAATCCAAAAAAATTAGAAAATCATAAAAATCAAAAACATTTTTTGTGTTTCTTGTTTGAGTCATGAGTCATGTCATAAGTTTGGTGTCATTTGCATGTGCATCTTGCATTTTTCGAAAATTTCATACATTCATAGTGTTCTTCATGATCTTCAAGTTGTTCTTGGTAAGTCTTCTTGTTTGATCTTGATAATTTTTTGTTTTGTGTTGTATGGTGTTTTTCATATGCATTCTTGAATTCTTAGTGCGTAAGCATTAAAGAATTCTAAGTTTGGTGTCTTGCATGTTTTCTTTGCATTAAAAACTTTTCAAAATTGTGTCTATAATGTTCATCTTGACATTCAAAGTGTTCTTGGTGTTCATCTTGACATTCATAGCATTCTTGCATGGATTCATTGTTTTGATCCATAACTTTCATGCATTGCATCATTTTTCCTGTTTTCCTCTCTCATCATAAAAATTCAAAAAACAAAAAAAATATCTTTCCCTTTTTCTCTCATCAAATTCGAAAATTTGAGTTGACTTTTACAAAAATTTTTAAAATCAAGTTGTTTCTTATGAGTCAAATCAAATTTTCAATTTGAAAATCTTATCTTTTTCAAAATCTTTTTCAAAAATCAAATCTTTTTCAAAAATCTTTTTCTTATTTTTATATAAAATTTTCGAAAAT
>NC_029793.2:102471631-102472836 GCF_000816755.2 Arachis ipaensis
ACCTAATTCCAATTTACATGGAAGAAGCATCTCCATTCCTGCCATTGGAGCAAACAACTTTGAGCTGAAACCTCAATTAGTTTCTCTGATGCAGCAGAACTGCAAGTTTCATGGACTTCCATCTGAAGATCCTTTTCAGTTCTTAACTGAATTCTTGTAGATATGTGATACTGTTAAGACTAATGGAGTAGATCCTGAAGTCTACAGGCTCATGCTTTTCCCTTTTGCTGTAAGAGACAGAGCTAGATTATGGTTGGATTCTCAACCCAAAGACAGCCTGAACTCTTGGGATAAGCTGGTCACGGCTTTCTTAGCCAAGTATTTTCCTCCTCAAAAGCTGAGCAAGTTTAGAGCTGATGTTCAAACCTTCAGACAGAAAGAAGGTGAATCTCTCTATGAAGCTTGGGAAAGATACAAACAGTTGACCAAAAAGTGTTCTTCTGACATGCTTCCAGAATGGACCATCCTGGATATATTCTATGATGGTTTATCTGAGCTATCAAAGATGTCACTGGACACTTCTGCAGGTGGATCCATTCACCTAAAGAAAACGCCTGCAGAAGCTCAAGAACTCATTGACATGGTTGCTAACAACCAGTTCATGTACACTTCTGAAAGGAATCCTGTGAGCAATGGGACGCCTATGAAGAAGGGAGTTCTTGAAGTTGATACTCTGAATGCCATATTGGCTCAGAATAAAATATTGACTCAGCAAGTCAATATGATTTCTCAGAGTCTGCATGGAATGCAAGCTGCATCCAACAGTACTAAAAAGGCATCTTCTGAAGAAGAAGCTTATGATCCTGAAAACCCTGCAATAGCAGAGGTAAATTATTTAGGTGAACCTTATGGAAACACCTATAACTCATCATGGAGAAATCATCCAAATTTCTCATGGAAGGATCAAAAGCCTCAACAAGGCTTTAATAATGGTGGAAGAAACAGGTTTAGCAATAATAAACCTTTTTCATCATCCACTCAGCAACAGACAGAGAACTCTGAACAAAATACTTCTAATTTAGCAAACTTAGTCTCTGATCTGTCCAAGGCAACTGTAAGTTTCATGAATGAAGCAAGGTCTTCCATTAGAAATTTGGAAGCACAAGTGGGCCAGCTGAGTAAGAGGATCACTGAAATCCCTCCTAGTACTCTCCCAAGCAATACAGAAGAGAACCCAAAAGGAGAGTGCAAGGCCATTGACTTAA
>NC_029793.2:102472986-102474290 GCF_000816755.2 Arachis ipaensis
ATAAACCTCATGCCCCTCTCTGTAATAGAGAAACTAGGAATCTATGGGGTGCAAGCTACTAAAATCTCATTAGAGATGGCAGACAGTTCAAGAAAACAGGCATATGGACAAGTAGAGAATATGTTAGTAAAGGTTGAAGGACTTTACATCCCTGCTGATTTCATAGTCCTGGATACTGGAAAGGAAGAGGATGAATCCATCATCCTAGGAAGACCTTTCCTGGCCACAGCAAGAGCTGTGATTGATGTTGACAGAGGTGAAATAGTCCTTCAATGGAATGAGGACTCCCTTGTGTTTAAAACTCAAGGATCTCCCTCTGCAACCATGGAGAGGAAGCAGAAAAAGCTTCTCTCAAAGCAGAGTCAACCAGAGCCCCCACAGTCAAACTCTAAGTTTAGTGTTGGGAGGCCACAAACAAACTCTAAGTTTGGTGTTGGAGAGTCTCAACAAAGCTCTGCACATTTGTGAGGCTCCATGAGAACCCACTGTCAAGCTATTGACATTAAAGAAGCGCTTGTTGGGAGGCAATCCAATTTTTATTTATCTAACTATAATTTTCTTAGTTATATGTCTTTGTAGGTTTATGATCATGTGGAGTCACAAAATAAATATAAAAATTGAAAACGGAATCAAAAACAGCAGAAGAAAAATCACACCCTGGAGGAGCATCTGTCTGGCGTTCAGCGCCAGAACAGAGCATGGTTCTGGCGTTCAACGCCAGAAATGGCACACAAATGGGCGTTGAACGCCCAAAATGGCTACCAACCTGGCGCTGAACGCCCAGAGTTGTGTGCAAAGGAATTTTTACATGCCTAATGGGTGCAGGGATGTAAATCCTTGAACACCTCAGGATCTGTGGACCCCACAGGATCCCCACCTACCTCCACTCACTTCTTCTCACCACTCTCTTTCACACAACCCCATAAACACTCTTCCCCAAAAATTCTTCACCAATCACCTCAAACTCTCTTCCCCATCACCTCTTCACCACTCACATCCATCCACTCTTCCCCATAAACCTACCTCATAAACTCAACCTACCTTCAAAATTCAAAATCAATTTCCCACCCAAACCCACCCATATGGCCGAAACCTTCCCCCCTCCCATCCCTATATAAAGCCCTCCATTCCTCTTCAAATTCACACAATACAACCCCTCTATACCCTTCTTGGCCGAAACACAACACCTTCCCCCTCTACTCCATATCTTCTTCTTCTTCATCTATTCTTTCTTCTCTTGCTCGAGGGCGAGCAATATTCTAAGTTTGGTGTGGTAAAAGCATAAGCTTTTTGTTTTTCCATTT
>NC_029793.2:102475393-102479908 GCF_000816755.2 Arachis ipaensis
ATGTTATGTGCTTATCTATGTTTGTGTCTTCATTACATGATCATTAGTAGTTAGTAACTATGTCTTAAAGTTATGAATGTCCTATGAATCCATCACCTCTCTTAAATAAAAAATGTTTCAATTCAAAAGAACAAGAAGTACATGAGTTTTGAATTTATCCTTGAACTTAGTTTAATTATATTGATGTGGTGACAATGCTTCTTGATTTCTGAATGAATGCTTGAACAGTGCATATGTCTTTTGAAGTTGTTGTTTAAGAATGTTAAATATGTTGGCTCTTGAAAGAATGATGACTAGGAGACATGTTATTTGATAATCTGAAAAATCATAAAAATGATTCTTGAAGCAAGAAAAAGCAGCAAAGAACAAAGCTTGCAGAAAGAAAAAAATATATATATATAGGCGAAAAAAAAAATAGAAAGAAAGAGAAAAAGCAAGCAGAAAAAGCCAAAAGCTCTTAAAACCAAGAGGCAAGAGCAAAAAGCCAATAACCCTTAAAACCAAAAGGCAAGGGCAAATAAAAAGTATCCCAAGGCTTTGAGCATCAGTGGATAGGAGGGCCTAACGGAATAAAATCCTGGTCTAAGCGGCTAAACCAAGCTGTCCCTAACCATGTGCTTGTGGCGTGTAGGTGTCAAGTGAAAACTTGAGACTGAGCGGTTAAAGTCAAGGTCCAAAGCAAAAGAAGAGTGTGCTTAAGAACCTTGGACACCTCTAATTGGGGACTTTAGCAAAGCTGAGTCACAATCTGAAAAGGTTCACCCAATTATGTGTCTGTGGCATTTATGTATCCGGTGGTAATACTGGAAAACAAAGTGCTTAGGGCCACGGCCAAGACTCATGAAATAGCTGTGTTCAAGAATCATCATACTTAACTAGGAGAATCACTAACATTATCTGAAATCTGAGTTCCTATAGATGCCAATCATTCTGAACCTCAATGGATAAAGTGAGATGCCAAAATTATTCAAGAGGCAAAAAGCTATAAGTCCCGCTCATTTGATTAAAGCTCTGTTTCATTGATAGTTTGGAATTTATAGTATATTCTCTTCTTTTTATCCTATTTGGTTTTCAGTTGCTTGGGGACAAGCAACAATTTAAGTTTGGTGTTGTGATGAGCGGATAATTTATACGCTTTTTGACATTGTTTTTAGTATGTTTTTAGTAGGATCTAGTTACTTTTAGGGATGTTTTTATTAGTTTTTATGTTAAATTCACATTTCTGGACTTTACTATGAGTTTGTGTGTTTTTCTGTGATTTCAGGTATTTTCTGACTGAAATTGAGGGACTTGAGCAGAAATCAGATTCAGAGGTTGAAGAAGGACTGCTGATGCTGTTGGATTCTGACCTCCCTGAACTCAAAGTGGATTTTCTGGAGCTACAGAACTCGAAATGGCGCACTTCCAATTGCGTTGGAAAGTAGACAGCCAGGGCTTTCCAGAAATATATAATAGTCCATACTTTGGCCAAGAATAGATGACGTAAACTGGTATTCAACGCCAGCTTTCTGCCCAAATCTGGCATCCAGCGCCAGAAAAGAAGCCAAAACCAGAGTTGAACGCCCAAACTGGCACAAAAGCTGGCGTTCAACTCCAGAAAGGACCTCTACAAAGTACTACTGTTTTCTATTCAATTCATCTTATTTCGCTTCTAAGATATTCATTCGTACTTCAATCTGAATGTGATGAACGTGACAATCATCATCATTCCCTATGAACGCGTGCTTGACAACCACTTCCGTTCTACCTTAGACTGAATGAGTATCTCTTAGATCTCCTAACCTGAATCTTCATGGTGTAAGCTAGAATGATGGCGGCATTCAAGAGAATCCGGAAGGTCTAAACCTTGTCTGTGGTATTCCGAGTAGGATTCAATGAATGAATGACTGTGACGAGCTCCAAACTCGCGATTGCGGGGCGTTAGTGATAGACGCAAAAGGATAGTAAATCCTATTCCAGCATGATCGAGAATCGACAGATGAATAGCTGTGCCGTGACAGGGTGCGTTGACCATTTTCACTGAGAGGATAAGATGAAGCCATTGACAAGGGTGATTCCTCCAGACAATTAGCCGTGCCGTGACAGGGCATTTGGATCATTTTCCCGAGAGAAGACCGAAAGTAGCCATTGACAATGGTGATGTATCACATAAAGCCAGCCATGGAAAGGAGTAAGACTGATTGGATGAAGATAGCAGGAAAGCAGAGGTTCAGAGGAACGAAAGCATCTCTATTCACTTATCTGAAATTCTCACCAGTGATTTACATAAGTATTTATATCCCTATCTTATTAATTACTTTCGAAAACTCCATTAGTATTTTATATCCGCCTGACTGAGATTTACAAGGTGACCATAGCTTGCTTTATACCGACAATCTCCGTGGGATTCGACCCTTAATCACGTAAGGTATTACTTGGATGACCCAGTGCACTTGCTGGTTAGTTATGCGAAGTTGTGAAGATATGTTTAGACCATGGTCCTGTGCATCCGTTTTTGGTGCCATTGCCAGGGAATCAATTTCGAACAACAATTCACAACCTGAGTAGCAATTTCGCATACCAAGTTTTTGGCGCCGTTGCCGGGGATTTTTCGAGTTTTCGGCAAGCTTTTGGTCCGGTAACATCAGTGCCAAGTTTGATCCGGCAACAACACCAAGTTTTTGGCGCCGTTGCCGGGGATTGTTCGAGTTTGGACAACTGACGGTTCATCTTTTTGCTCAGATTAGGTAATTTTCTTTTGTTTTCTTTTCAAAAATTTTTTCAAAAATACTTCAAAATTTTCTCACCTGTTTTCGAAAAAAAAAATTTATTCAAAATTTTTAAAGAATGAATTCTAGTGTTTCATGAAGCATGTGAAGCCTGGCTGGCTGTAAAGCCATGTCTAAATTCATTTGGACTGAGGCTTGCAATTTGTTATCAAGAGCAAGCTAGTTGTTGCTAATCCACCTGCTGCTATTCCTGATTTACATGCTGAAGCTTGGCTGGCCATTGGCCATGTCTAGTGTTTTGGACCGGAGCTTTCATTGAAAGCTTGGCTGGCTAGTGAGCCATGTCTAATTCCTGGACTGAAGCTTTAGACTAACATGGCAAGATTCCTGGAATTCATATTAAAAATTTTGGAATCCTTATTTTTTCTTTTACAAATAATTTTCGAAAAAAAATACAAAAAAAATTAGAAAATCATAAAAATCAAAAATATTTTTTGTGTTCTTGTTTGAGTCTTGAGTCTTGAGTCATGTTATAAGTTTGGTGTCAATTGCATGTGCATCTTGCATTTTTCGAAAATTCTCATGCATTCATAGTGTTCTTCATGACCTTCAAGTTGTTCTTGGTAAGTCTTCTTGTTTGATCTTTGTATTTGCATGTTTTGTGTCTTTTCTTGTTTTTCATATGCATTCTTGAATTCTTAGTGTCTAAGCATTAAAGAATTCTAAGTTTGGTGTCTTGCATGTTTTCTTTGCATTAAAAATTTTTCAAAATTGTGTTCTTGATGTTCATCATGATCTTCATAGTGTTCTTGGTGTTCATCTTGACATTCATAGCATTCTTGCATGCATTCATTGTTTTGATCCAAAAATTTCATGCATTGCATCATTTTAGTGTTTTTCTCTCTCATCATAGTTAAGAAAGATTCAAACTTTAAGTTCTAGAATCATATCTTGTGATTTCTTGTGAATCAAGTCATTAATTGTGATTTTAAAAATCAAATCTTTTTCAAAAACTAATTTCAATCATATCTTTTCAAAAATATCTTCTTATCTTATCTTTTTCAAAATATGATTTCAAAATATCTTTTCTAACTTCCTAACTTCTTACCTTTTCAAAATTTGTTTCAACTAACTAACTAACTTTTTTGTTTGTCTCTCATCTTTTTCAAAACTACCTAACTAACTCTCTCTCTCTCTAATTTTCGAAAATATCTTCCCTCTTTTTCAAAATTTCTTTTTAATTAAACTAATTATTTTATTTTTTATTTGAATTTTCGAAAAAAAACTATTAACCCTTTTCAAAATTAATTTTCGAAAATTACTAACCTTTTTCAAAAACTATTTTCAAAAATCACTAACTCTTTTTCAAAAATTATTTTTGAAAATTCTCCCTCTCTCATCTCCTTCTATTTGTTTATTCATCTACTAACATCTCTCCCTCACTCACAAAAAAAAAGAGAGGATCTCTATTATTATTATTTTTCTGTGCCCTCTTCTTTGTCATATGAGCAAGAGTAAAGACAAGAATATTCTTGTTGAAGCAGATCCAGAACCTGAAAGAACTCTAAAGAGGAAACTAAGAGAAGCTGAATTACAACAAACCAGCAAGCACCTGTCAGAAATTATCAAACAGGAAAAGGAGATGGCAGCTGAAAATAATAATAATGCAAGGAGAATGCTTGGTGACTTTACTGCACCAAATTCCAATTTACATGGAAGAAGCATCTCCATTCCTGCCATTGGAGCAAACAACTTTGAGCTGAAACCTCAATTAGTTTCTCTGATGCAGCAGAACTGCAAGTTTCAT
>NC_029793.2:102481713-102492859 GCF_000816755.2 Arachis ipaensis
ATTGAATGAGTATCTCTTAGATCTCTTAATCAGAATCTTCGTGGCGTAAGCTAGAATGATGGCGGCATTCAAGAGAATCCGGAAGGTCTAAACCTTGTCTGTGGTATTCCGGGTAGGATTCAATGAATGAATGATTGTGATGAGCTCCAAACTCGCGATTGCGGGGCGTTAGTGACAGACGCAAAAGGATAGTAAATCCTATTCCAGCATGATCGAGAACCGACAGATGAATAGCCGTGCCGTGACAGGGTGCGTTGACCATTTTCACTGAGAGGATAAGATGAAGCCATTGACAAGGGTGATACCTCCAGACGGTTAGCCGTGCCGTGACAGGGCATTGGATCATTTTCCCGAGAGATGACCGAAAGTAGCCGTTGACAATGGTGATGTATCACATAAAGCCAGCCATGGAAAGGAGTAAGACTGACTGGATGAAGATAGCAGGAAAGCAGAGGTTCAGAGGAACGAAAGCATCTCCATTCGCTTATCTGAAATTCTCACCAATGAATTACATAAGTATTTCTATCCCTATTCTATTAATTATTATTCGAAAACACCATTATCAATTTATATCTGCCTAACTGAGATTTGCAAGGTGACCATAGCTTGCTTTATACCAACAATCTCCGTGGGATTCGACCCTTACTCACGTAAGGTATTACTTGGACGACCCAGTGCACTTGCTGGTCAGTTACACGGAGTTGTGAACCATGGTCTTGGCATCATGTTTTTTGGCGCCATTACCAGGGAAAGAAAGAGCGATGAATTTTACATAATTAAAGTGTAATCACAATTCCGCGTACCAGGTATGCGTGCGCACACAAACCAGAAATCACAAATTCTGCAGCATTCACATAATTCAGATTTCAACACCAAACTTTGAATGATCATAACTTCCTCTAAAAAAATCCATTTCCTACAAAATTTATATCCACTTAAAGATTTTACAATGAACTTTAATTTAAAATAAATTTTAACAAATTTTGAAAACTAAGGCTCAAGTTATGATCCGTCAAAGTTCACCAAAATTTTGTTTTTACCAAAAGGCACAAATTTCTCAATTCCTTGAAACATATAGCCAAAATCAAATCAAACCATTCCAAACTCCAAGTTACATAAAAATCTACCCTTTTGTATCATAATTCACCCTTCATACTAATTTTTCACTCACTTTACAATATCATCAACCTTAAACATCAAATATATCACACTAAAACTATTTTCAATCCACACAATCATCCATCATCATCATGTCACTAACAATAATCATGATTAAACTCATTCAACCCCAATCTCACTCTTCAACATCATGTTATCAACATTAACATCATAATTCATCAAAATTGCCAAAACTCATCAATTCATCATACATCATATCTCAACAAATTAAACTACCAATACAATCAAATCCTATCCTATGGGTCACTAGCCTAGGTGTCCAGAAATATTATATATTACATAGAAAAAATCGAAACCATACCTTGGCTGATTCCCAATATGCCAAAAACCCAAAAATTAAATTCCAATAAGCTTCAATTCACCAAATCCTCAACCAAGATCAACAAGTCCAAGCACCAAGTCAACTTTCAAGCAATTTAAGTCACCAATATACTCCATACAACACCAATTCAAGCTAGAAATTACACAAATTCCATAAATCAAACCTAGGGTTTCATATATACACAAAACCATAAGAGATCAAGTATGCTCACCTTACCCAATAGTAATCAACTGCTAGAGTGTACCTAAACACCCAAAATCACAAAATTTCACTCAACACAAAATCCAAAAACTTGAAATTCTTAGGGCAGGAAACTGGACAGGGTATTTTGAGAAACTTACCAAAAGGGTTAGCTAGAAGTGATGGGCTCAGTGAAAGCTTCGCGTAGCCACCGATAGCACGCAAATCGGAGCACTGTAGCTCAAGATATGATGGATTGAAGTTGTATGTGGATAGTAACTTTTCTCTCTTCCTTTCCCTTTTACTTCAGCCACTCACCTTGTGTGTGTGTGTGTTTATGGCTGATGGGTTCATTAATGGAGTGTTATATATATTGGGCTTGGGCCAACTTGGGCCCGGTCCAATCCGTTAGCATTTTTAGCCCGTTTGGCCCAACTTTGGGCCAAACCTTTAAAATTAATGCCCGGTTTTCGACTTTAAATATTTTCCTGAGGTTTTCTACTGTTTTAAATTTTTCTCACACAGTACCAGACAGACTTAAATCGGTTCGGCTGGCTCAGCTGCCGGTTCGCGATTTTACTCGGTTTTTCGCAGAAAATACATTTTCTTCTGACTCAGAAAAATCTACTGAGCCCAAAAATCATATTTAAATCCTCTAATTCTCATTCTAAAGTTTTGGATCCTATTTTGGCCAATATTAATTATTAAATTAAATGGGTGATTAGTCGCGGTTCTTACAAAAAAGGTTTGAAGTAATGAATTGTGATTGAGAAAGTGCGGAAATGATGGTTTGTAAATGAATGAGATGTGTGACCCCGGGTAAGAGGTAGTGGCATTGTCCACTTGCTTTGGAAAAGAGATGAGGGAGAAGATTAATGAAAACTGAGTTTGATTGTAAAATTAAATGACTATGAATGAATTATAATGATAATGAGATTGAATTTGATTATGATATGCCTCCCAATAAGATGCAGTGGTGTCATCCACTTACTCCGGGTAAGAGGTGAGAAAGCCGATAAGATGCAGTGGTGTTATCCACTTGCTCTGGGTAAGAGTTTGAGACTCTGGGTAAGATGAAAGGGTTGAGTTCTGACACTGCTTGCTCCGGATTGAGAACTATAACACCACCTGTGTAAGAGGCAAGGGTGAGGTGGTCCCCTAGCTCCAGGTACGCGGGTAAGATGCAAAGGTTGCAGCATTGTCCCACTTTCTCCATGTTTGGTGTTCTGTCTAGGGTTAGCTACTGAACATGTCAGGTTTGGCTTTATAACCGTTAGATGAGACTCATCAGCTATAGGACAGGCATACATCATATGCATATATTTGCCTTGTTTGTCTGTGCATTTAATTGTGTTTGCCTTTGTGAATCAATATAATATTTGTTATACTTGTTACTTGCAATAACTGTACTCTATTTGTGTTTGCCTTTGTTTGCTTTGTTTGTCTTTGTGGTTCCACCGGAGATTGGAGGAAGCCAGGGAGTTAAGGGTTTTTAGCTAGAGTTTAATTAATATTTAGAACCTTAGATAACCTACCCTACTTATGGTTTGCAATTTATAAACTTTAAGATTTAAATCTGAGTGTCGGAGTTCTAGGATTGCCTCTAGCTTTTCCGGGGCCTTATATCTTATGTATGTGGCACCTTTACCATGCTAAGAATCCCCGGTTCTTATTCCATATGGATATTTGTGTTTTTCAGATGCAGGTCGAGAGACACCTTATTAGGCGTCTAGAGTTCCTATCACAGCAGAGTGGGATATTTCTTTTTGGGGTGTTATATATATATATAGACTTCTCCCATGTTACGTTTTGTTGTTGTACCTCATAGAGGCTTTTGTTGGAGAACTAAGGTTTATTTTGAGAACTTTAGATTTGGGATTATATGTATGTATGTAAATATCCTCCGGCCAGCCTTAGCTTCGCAGGCTGAGCTCGAAGCTTGAATATTCTGTATGCTTGACTCTCCACTCTTATTGTCTATATATATATATATATATGCATCTACGCTTTCTTCGCATGAAAGTAAACGTTGTTTCTAAGTGTTGCGCTTTTAATTTCACGATTTTGCTTTAACTATCCTTCCAGGCTCCTCGAATATTATATTCTTTGCACTATTATATGTATGTATATTTTATTTTAGAGGTCATAATATCACACTACCTCTGTTTTACGGCTTAAGCATAAGGCTCTATGTGGTAGTTGATAAACCACTATTTTATGATTTATCTTGTGCTCAATTGAGTGATTTTATCAATTCTTCACCCACTTATTCAGAAGAATTGCATGGTTTTACAATTCCTTCCTTATTCTATGATATATGTGAAAACATGTTTCCTATGCCTTAAAAATATTAATTTTAATTATCCTTTTTTACCATTCGATGCCGTGATCTGTGTGTTAAGTATTTTCAGGCTTCATAGGGTAGGAATGGCTTAGAAGACAGAAAGGAAGCATGCAAAAATAGAAGGAACGCACAAAATGGAGTTCTGAAGAAAATTGTAGCGACGTGCACGCATGGACGACGCGGACGCGTGCCTAGCGCAAAACGCAAGCGACGCGCACACATGGACGACGCGGACGCGTGCCTGGCGCAGAGCACAAACGACGCGTACGCGTGGCAAGGAAAATCTCCAATGACACGCACACATGACGGATGCCACGTGCAGAAAATTGCAGAAGTCACCCCCAGCGATTTCTGGGCCCTTTTTCGGCCCAAATCCAAGCCCAGAAACACAGAATAGAGGCTGCAGAATGAGGGAATCAAATCATTCAAGGGATAGAACATTCATAATTTCACAATTTTAGGTTTTAGATGTAGTTTTAGAGAGAGAGAGAGAGGCTCTCTCCTCTCTCTTAAGTTTTAGAATTAGGATTCCTCTTAGTTTATGGTTATTTCTTCATTCCAGGTTCAATGTTCCTTTAATTTATGTTTCTCTTCTACTTTTATTTGTTAATTACTTATGTTGCCAAATTGGCTTATGAACCTTCCCATGTTAGATTTGAATTTATGTTTAAATGCAATTTGAGCAATTTCAGATTTATGATTGTTTTGTTCTATTTATGATATAAATAATTTGGATTTTTCCTTTTTGGCTTTGGTTGAGTAATTGGTGACACTTGAGTTGTCAAACTCAGCTGTTAATTGAAAATTAGAATTTGCTGATTAATTTGGATCTCTTTAAAGCTAGTCTTTCCATAGGAGTTGACTAGGACTTGAGGAATCAAGTTGATTAGTCCACTTGACTTTCCTTTATTTAGTAAGGGTTAACTAAGTGGGAGCAATAAACAATTCTCATCACACCTGGTAAGGATAACTAAGATGGGATTTCCAATTCTCATGCCTTGCCAAGAGTTTTTCTAGTTATTAATTTACTTTATTGCCAGTTTATTTTCCTGTTCCCTATTTCAAAAAACCCAAAAATATACCTTTTTCCATAACCAATAATAAATCATACCTCCCTGCAATTCCTTGAGAAGACGACTCGAGGTTTCAATACTTCGGTTATCAATTTTATTGGGTTTGCTTTAGTGACAAACAAGTTTTTGTACGAAAGGATTCTTTGTTGGTTTAGAAACTATACTTACAACGCGATTGTTTTTATAAAATTCTAGACCACATCAATCTTCAGTTCGTCAAAATGGCGCTGTTGCCGAGGAATTATAATTGTGTGCCTTATTATTGGTTACTGTAAATATTTTATTTTGCTTGTTTATTTGTTTTCTATTTTTGTTTTTTAATTTTTTTAGCTACTATGAGTTTTCACCCCCGTCGCTTTGAGTTTGGTTCTAATGTTGTTGAAAGGAATGGAAGCTATAACAGGAACATGCATCAAGGTCAAAACAATCAAAGATGGAAGGAGCCACGAGGATTTGATCAACCCTTTCGGCAACAACACCTTCCAAGGTACCATAGACAACGACCATCCTACAATGCATGCCAAGACAATAGTTATGGTGGACCTTTTCGTGACAAACCACCTCCACCAAATTACTATGGTCAAGAGCCATTCCGAGGTGCATACCAAGATGATAGATATGGTGGACCCCCTTGTAGTTACCAACAAGCCCCATCATATGCCCATAAACCACCTCTTCAACATAGCTTTGAACCACCATAGTCACAAGCCAACTACAACCATTCACCATCATATGACCCTAATTTTTATCCACCCCAATTTCAATCCAATTACTCCCAAGAACCACCACTTCCATATGCACCATGTCCATATTCTTTGATCCAAGAATCACAGGCTCGCCTCAAGGAAACAATAGATCAATTTCATGCAACCCTTCATCAACTGGAGCAAGCGATAAATTAATTAGCTTCCCGACGTTCAGGCACTCAAGGAACTCCCATGGCTTCATGTGGAGAATCTAATGAAGAACGTAGTATGAAGGAGATACTGGAAACTCCGGTTGACAGTACGGAGCATGACTTTGTACTGGAACAAGTAAAGGAAGCTGAAATTATCACGGAAGAAGAATTCGTTGAAGACTTAGGAGACGCTGAACCTCCATGGGAATCAAGAATTGTGGAGAATTCCGCCAAGAAATTTTCAATTGATGCAAAGGAGGATAGTGCACAACCCCCAAAGTATGAACCTTATGAAGAACTTGACGGAACAGATCAAGAAGCAAGTTTCCTTGGTAATGATGATCGTGAACTAAACTCTCCTAGTGATGAACTTGCATCCGTAATTGAATTCTTTGACACTAAAGAATCTGCCCCAAGTGAATATGAAGATGATGTAGAGGTATATTTTTCCCAACCTCCAACTTATGACTTGAGTGATGAGGAAGAAATCGAAGACTTTGATCAAGATGTGGTTGCAATTGAAGAGATTTGTAAGGAAATGGAAGAATTCACAGAGGAGTACAAGGAAGTGGAGCTTGAAATACCACTGGAAACACCTCTCCCAAGGCCATTATCACCCAATACAAACTTCAAGTGGGTAAAATCCTTAGCCTTTATCTTTATCTTTCCACTTGAATATGGTTTGCTTGAAACCGATGGCCAGTTTAGAGCTCTTTGTGGCTTTAAGAGTAAAAGGGAAATGGTTAGTAATAGGAGCTGGCATCCAAAGTTCAATACGGTTCCACGCTCCAAATGGAAGTGCAAGGATTGGTATAGAGCTCGATTGAATGAATTTTGGAAGAAGTTTGGATATCTCAGTGGAAATTCAGGTTGTGCACCGCCCGGTTGGAACAATGTAGATAAAAGCGAAGACGGTTACAAAAGCAAGGTTTGGGATCCTGGAATTTATCCTGAACATCAATACTCTTGGAGCCTGAAAACCTGCTTTAACTTACTCAAAGGCTTTACGTGCCTAGTATGCGACCCCGGTGGCCATCGGAGTTGCAAACGTTGGTGGAGATTTTTGGATGAGTTCAAGCACAAGCCACTATAACAGGGAGCTCAACAAATGTCCAACATAAGGACATTAACTAAAAGTGCTAGGTGGGAGACAACCCACGGCTGTATGATCGTTCCTTTTTAATTTTGATTTTATTTTGGTTTTGTTTATTTTTAGTTTCGTTTTATTTTATTTTATCTTATTTTTCCTAGAATCATTCATAACATCGGCATCTGCATCTGCATCTTGCATTCTGCAAATTAAAAAAAAAAAACGTCATACCACGCGGGCGCATGGGCCACGCGTGGGCGTCGATTCCAATTCGACGTCGCCATCCAATGCCCAGAAAGTTGGGCTGGAATCGTTCGGCTGGTGTGCGTTAGGCATAATTTGGGCCACGCGTACGCGTCAACGACGCGTACGCATCATTTTCATTTACACACACCACGCGTAAGCGTGGACGACGCGTACGCATCGCGTGAAAATTTTGCCCCCTAATTGAAACAGAGAGTTGCGCCAAAACGACGCTGGAATTGTGCATTTAGCACAATTCTAGTCGACGCGTACGCGTGTCTCACGCGTACGCGTGTCTCACGCGTACGCGTGTCTCACGCGTACGCGTGTCTCACGCGTACGCGTGTCTCACGCGTACGCGTGTCTCACGCGTACGCGTGTCTCACGCGTACGCGTCATTTTCCTTATCCCTCATTCACGCGTTTGCGTCAATGACGCTTTCACATCGTGGCACTTCCACTTCACCTACGCTCTCGCATGACCCACGCGTCCGCGTGGATTTGAAATCACTTAACCCCCCGATGCGGAAACCCTAACCCCAGCATCACCTTTTCCCCCCTCCCCAACGTTCCACCTCCATATCTCTCTTCTCCCTCTAACCTCCCACTGCCACCGCCGCCCAGCCCGCCGCAGCGCCGCTGTCGCCACCCCTCACCGTACCGCCCCCCTTCTTCTCTTTCCCCCTTCTCTTCCTCTTTTCTTCTTCCCCTTCACCCCTCTTTCACCCCCTGCCTCCACCGCGGCCGAACCAGACCCGCCACCACCACCCAGACCGTCGGCAATAACCACCCCAATGCCACCCTCACCTCCTTGCCCTCCTTCTTCTCTTCTTCCCTCTATATCCCTCTTTCACCCCCTGCCACCAGCGCGGGACTCCCAGCGCTTCCGTGCCGCATACCCGTGCTGCCGTGCCGCCCAACAGCACCATCACCCCACCACCCTTTCTCTGCACTCAATTTCTGTCACTGCGCACACCAGATTCTACTGCACTCCGATTCCTTTCCCGTTCCACTTAGTTAGTTTGCATTTTTTTTTCAATTCTGTTCAAATTAGGATTGTTAGAGATGCATGTTCGTAGTGGATTTCAGGTGGTTAGGTAGCTAGGATGTGGTTAGTGGATTTAGACCTGATAATTGCGCCGTTCTTGCTGCTTTCTTTATCTGTTTCGCAATTTTGAAATTGCTGTGTTGTTGATGGTGCTCATATGCTGTTCATTACTATTTAATGCTGTTTTGATATTATTCCATTTAAATTGCAATTCTTGCTGCAGATTGAATTCGTTTTTTCTAAATTCATGTGACTTGCTATTTGCTACTCTTTTATGCACTACTTTAATGTCATATGAAATGAATTTCTGCTACTGTTTATTGCCCGGGAATATCCAATTTATAGCCGAAATGCTGCCCGATTTTTCAGTAAACTGTTTCACTCAACCCCCATTCATAAATTGGCTTTGATACTTTTGCATTCTGAACTAATTGGTTTCATCCGAGCCAATTCATGGAAAGATGGGCCAGCATTCCTACTCCTTATGGTTCCCTTATCAGTTAAATCGCATTATTGATGATTTTGTTCATTTTTGCGCTTCTTTTATTTATATGATTTATCATCATTAATCTGCATTCTCTGCTTGAATGTGAGTTGCTGGTTCTTTCAGTTTGTGAAATTTTTGTTACTTAGGAACTACAATACCATGCCACTAACTTTAACTTCACTTTTTAACTCTTAACTGCATTAACTTCCTAACTTCTCTCTTAGTTTTCAACTAACTACTTTCAACCCTTTTCACGGCATAATTAGTGTTGTTCCAGACAAACAAGCATTCCGCAAATCATAGATCTTGTATTGTGATTTTTATTTCAATTCTTTGACTTTCAGCTTGCATATAGTCCAAAATTCTACATCTATCTAACTCACTTCATGCTTATATTGCTATTTTATTCCTCTTTTACCCATTTATGCTTATATTGCTACAATACTATTTACTTACCTGTTTTCCTACTTTAGTTTAATAAAATGTATCCTGGAACCTCTGCTTTTCAGGATGTCTGACTCAAAAGGCAAAGGAAAAGCCAAAATAGGCATAGGCAAAAGGAAAAGAAGAGAGTCCTCTATGGCTATCCTTGATATCCTGCATGATGATTCCTGGCGGGAGAAGAATTTTACTCCACAGAAAAAAGCTGACCAGTTAGTGCCTGCAACCCACCCAATCAAGTTTACCAACCGATACTGTGAACTGAAGTATCCAGTCTTTGCAACTTCAAGGAACTTATATCTAGAAAAGACCCTCCAAATTCCAGCCGAATTACTACAGTACACCACAGACCAAATCAAACAGAGAGGCTGGTTCTTTCTGGAGAGGAACTTGACTGAGGTAAATGCATCCTGGGTCAGGAAATTTTACTGCAACTATTTTAAAACGACCCTGGATGCAGTACAGCTCAGAGGCAAACAGATTCTAGTTACTGAGGAGGCGATTGAAGACATCCTCCATCTCATGCCTAAATCTGATCAGCCAGATGGTTATCAACAGGCTGAGGAAGATATGAGGTTTATGCGTTTTGATTGGAAAGCAGTAAAGCGCACAATAGCTATTGATCCTGCTGTCCCATGGGTAATGGGTAAGTCAACAGTAACTCCAAAAGGCATAAAAATTATTTATCTGAACGATGAGGCTCGGCTATGGCAACAAATCCTAAGCAATTATATGATGTCGAGCACTCACGAGACTGAGGTGCCAGCTGCCATGATTACTCTTATCTGGTGCATGATGGAGGGCAAGGACCTGTACCTTCCCAGATTTATCCGGTATTCCATGTCTAGGGTCCATGTCTGAGGCACTCTGCCCTTCCCCAATTTGATTACTCAGATGGGCCGCCGAGCTGAGGTACCCTGGGAGCTTGCGGATGAGAAGCCACCAGCCGCCAACTGCAAGAAGATCATCCCACATGGCAGAAAGTTCATGGCTCTGGGCTACAGACCACCCTTTCTCACTGCCTCTGCTGATGCAGCCACATCCTCTGATGCTCCTTTAGCCCCTGCTGCACCACTTACACATACAGCACCCTCATCTACCCCCAGCTTATTTACCACTTAGTGCACCCCCTCTTCGAGCGGCTAGACCAGATGGAGCACCGCAACCAGCGGTGATATGAGAGGTCTGAGCATTGCAGCAAGCGACGCTATGAGCATTTGAAGTTGATGATCCGGTCAGGCCACGATGACATTCCCTCTGAGCCTGACACACCATCAGAGCCATCTGAGGAGGAGGCGGATGACCAGGAGGAGGATGCACGAGCAGAGGCTGTGCAGGCAGGACCCGAGCAGGCTGCGCCACATCATGAGGAGCCCCAGTAGATACAGCTAGCCAATCCACAGGTCTCTTTACAGACAGAGCCTTCGCTTCAGCAGGCAGATCCCCAGACACTCACACAGACTGCAGCACCTCAGGCCACCATAGAGACACCAGCAAAGCACCCTTCCGAAGATGACACTTCTTCACACCCAGCCTGATTGAGCATCGAGGACGATGCTATTATATAAGTGTGGGGCATTTTGGTGAACTACTTTCAGACTCTTTATCCTATTTTATTTCTTTTTCTGTATTTTTATTTTATTTTATCTTATTTGTCTTTCAGTACTTGCACATTTTCTTTTGCTGTATTTTTGTTTATTTCTACTTTATTTCTATATTTTGCACTTTGTATATATATATATATATCTTAGATATTTAGCTTAATTTGCACTTTTAGCTTATTAGTTGTGATATAAAAAATATGGATTATTTAGTTTAGTTTACCCTTTTAGCATATAATAA
>NC_029793.2:102492972-102493869 GCF_000816755.2 Arachis ipaensis
ATATATATATATATATATTGCAATAAATGTTGGTAAATTGACAACATTTTTCAAAGAATACACTTATTTTTATATGAGCCATTCAAAGAATCAGATTGAGTTGAATGGAAACTCTTAATTCCTACTTGCATGATATACATAACTGATATATGGTTTTTGAGTTAAAGAACACACAACCCGTGAGTTTTTGAGCCTAATTGCATGGTTACATTATTTAACCATAGTTTTCATTCTTGTGTGTTTCTCCCTTCTTCACTATGATTGCAGACTTTACTTTATTTCATTCTATATGTCCAATATTCAATGTATTTACATTCTTGCATATGATTGAGGCCATTACTTGTTCTTTGCTCACTTTTCCCAAATAAGCCTACCCTTTTATGTCACCCTTGTTAGCCCCTTGAGCCTTTTAAATCCCCTTCTGTTCTATAACTACATCACTAGCCTTAAGCAGAAAAATAATTCAAATATCCCAAACTGAATCTTTGGTTAGCTTAAGATAGAGATTGTGTAACAATTAAGTGTGGGAAACTGTGGGAACATGGGTTGATAGGAAAGGATTGAATGGATAAAATAATCAGAATGTGGGAGCATGCTCATGTGAAACTTAAATAATTAAAAGAATCCATGTGCATTGATAAAGTTATTTTTACTTTTACTTTAAAAAAATCTTTTAAGTAAATAAATAAATAAGGAGAAAAAATTACCCCAATAATAAGTTTAGTAAAAAGATCAATGCACATAGGATAAAATTAAAAATAATCCGATGCATGAGTATGTGATACAAAAGTGGGAAAATTGGATAGTTAAGCATAATTTTTAGAATCATAAAGAGTATGTATATGTTAGGTGAGATTTTAGACTAATCAAGGATTCAATTTATAGCTTACTTAGCCA
>NC_029793.2:102493928-102505083 GCF_000816755.2 Arachis ipaensis
TAAATAAATAAGGGGACAAAATTACCCCAATGTTAAGTCTAATGAAAAATCAATGCATATGTGATGCAAGTTAAGTGAAAAGTTGATACATGAGTATGTGAAATATGCAAAAGTGGGAAAATTATGGGTAGCTAGACGTGATTCTAGAGTTATATAGAGTGTATGTATGTTAGGTGATAGCTTAGGTTACTCAAAGATTCAATTTATAGCTCATTTGGCCATACATATATCCTCACCCTTACCTTAACCCCATTATAACCTTGAAAAGACCTCATGATGTTTGCATGTGTACATTGAATATTTGTTGATTGGTTAGATGAAGAACAAAGTTTTAGAAAGCATGACTAGAGAAGAATAGAGTGATTAACCCCAAACACTGAGTGACTAGAGTGTATACACAAATCCAGTGAGGGTTCAATAGCTCAATTACATATATCTATGTTTGATCACTGATTGTCTTGCAAGTTTGTGAACTCTTTTGATTAGCTCAACTCAATTGTGCATATATTTTGATTTGGTTCAACCTTGGTTATGTGATGAGCGGATAATTTATACCTTTTTTGGCATTGTTTTTACATAGTTTTTAGTATATTTTAGTCATTTTTATTATATTTCTATTAGTTTTTATTCAAAAATCACATTTCTAGACTTTAATATGAGTTTGTGTATTTTTCTGTAATTTCAGGTATTTTCTGGCTGAAATTGAGGGACCTGAGCAAAAATCTTATTCAGAGGCTGAAAAAGGACTGCAGATGCTGTTGGATTCTGACCCTTCTGCACTCGAAATGGATTTTCTCAAGATACAAATACCCAATTGGCGCGCTCTTAATTGCGTTGGAAATTAGACATCCTGGGCTTTCCAGCAATATATAATACTCCATACTTTTCTCGAGAATTGATGGCCCAAATTGGCGTTCAAAGTCAGCCTAAAACTTTCTGGCGTAAAACGCCAGAACTGGCACCTTTTTCGGCATTAAACGCCCATTATGTGGCGTTTAATGCCAACTTTGGGCATATGCATGTGAAATCCTGGAAGCTCAGCCCAGACACGCACCAAGTGGGTCCCGGAAGTGGATTTCTGCACTATCTGCACTTAATTACTCATTTTCTGTAAACCTAAGTTACTAGTCTAGTATAAAAACTACTTTTAGAGATTCATTTTGCAACTCATGACATTTTTTACATTCCATATTGTATCTTTGACGGCATGAGTCTCTAAACCCCATAGGTGGGGGTGAGGAGCTCTGCTGTGTTTCGATGGATTAATGCAATTACTACTGTTTTCTATTCAATCATGCTTGATTCTATTCTAAGATACTCACTCGTACTTCAATATAGAGAGTGTGATGATCCGTGACAACCACTCCCGTTCTATCTGAGCTCAACGTAGTCATTGGGCGACAGCTTAAGTGCGTATCTCTTAGGTTTCTGATCCACGGACCGAGTCCAGAGGTTAGAACCTTCGTGGTATAGGCTAGAACCAATTGGCAGCATTCCTAGGATCCGGAAAGTCTAAACCTTGTCTGTGGTATTCCGAGTAGGATTTGGGAAGGGATGACTGTGACGAGCTTCAAACTCACGAATGTTGGGCGCAGTGACAGTGTGCAAAAGGACAAAGGTCTTATTCCGACGCTAGTGGGAACCGACAGATGATTAGCCGTGTGGTAGCTGTACATGGTATTTTTTATCTGAGAGGATTATACAGCTTGCCATTGAAGGAAGCCATGCGTGTTTGGAGAAGAAGACAGTAGAATAGCAGAGATTCAGACGACAGAGTATCTCCGGAACCTCAGCCTGTTTCTCATAATTAAATCACAAGTACTATTTATTTCATGTTATTTATTTTTCATAAATACAATCACTCTTATCATTAATCTCCTGACTAAGATTTACGAAATAACCATAGCTTGCTTCAAGCCGACAATCTCCGTGGGATCGACCCTTACTCACGTAAGGTATTACTTGGACGACCCAGTTCACTTGCTGGTTAGTTGTGCGGAGTTGTGAAAAGTGTAATCACAATTTCGTGCACCAAGTTTTTGGCGCCGTTGCCGGGGATTATTCGATTTTGGACAACTGACGGTTTATTTTGTTGCTTAGATTAGGAAAAATTTATCTTTTTTTTTTTGGTTTAGAGTCACTAAAATTCAGTCTTCTATTATTGTTTTTGGTCAAAAAATTTTAAAATCTTTTTTTCTTTTTCTAAATTATTTTCAAAAATTCTTAAAACCAATAACTTCATAATTTAGTCTTCTGTTTGAGTTTAGTTTCATGTTTTAAGTTTGGTGTCAATTGCATGATTTTATTTTTCTTTCAATTTTTCGCATTATATGTTCTTAGTTCTTTCTTAATCTTCAAGTTGTTCTTGTTTATTTTCCTTGTTTGATCTTTAGTTTTTCTTGTTTTGTGTCTTTTCTTGTTTTTCTTGTGCATTTTCGAATTATTAGTGTCCAAAGTATAAAAATTTTTAAGTTTGGTGTCCTTTGAATTTTTATTTTCTTAAAAATTTCCAAAAATTTGTTCTTGGTGTATCTTGATCTTTAAAGTGTTCTTGGTGTTCATCTTGACATTCAAAGTTTTCTTATTTGCTTTCTTTGTTTTGATCTAAAAATTCTAAGTTTGGTGTTATTTTATTATTTTTCTCTTTCCTCATTAAATTCAAAAAATCAATAAAATATCTTTTCCTTTATTTACTTATCATTTTCGAATTACCTAGGTTGATTTAGTCAAAATTTTTAAAATTTAGTAGTTTCTTGTCAGTTAAGTTAGAATTTCAATTTTAAAATTTATCTTTTTAAATCTTTTTCTTTTCTTATTCATAATTTTCGAATTACTTGTACTATTTTATTATTTTGATTGAAAAATTTTAAGTTTGGTGTTTCCTTGTTCAGAAAGTTTCAATCTTCAAATTTTAAAATCATATCTTTTTCAAAACTTCCTAATCACTTTCTCTCTCCAATTTTCGAAAATCATATCCAAAATTTTTCAAATCTTTTTAATTAACTAGCCATTTTAGTATTTGAATTTTTTTAATCTATTTTATTTTATTTTTTTTCTTTTAGTTTTCGAAACTTATTTTCTAATTTCCAATTATTTTATTTTATTTTCTTTTCTTTTGAATTCGGTTATCCTTAATTAAATAAAATAAAAACAAAAATATTTTATTTTTTCCATCATGGACCTAAGTAGAAATGAACAGTCCAGAAGGACTCTGGGGTCATATGCTAACCCCACTAATGCTTCCTATGGGAGTAATATTTGTATACCTCCCATTAGAGCAAGCAGTTTTGAGCTAAATCCTCAGCTCATTATCATGGTGCAACAAAATTGCCAGTATTCCGGTCTTTCACAGGAAGAACTTACTGAGTTTCTAGCACAGTTCTTACAAATTGCTGACATAATACGTGATAAGGAAGTGGATCAGGATGTCTACAGATTATTACTGTTTCCATTTGCTATAAAAGATCAAGCTAAGAGGTGGTTAAACAACCAACCCACAGCAAGCATAAGAACATGAAAACAGTTATCAGACAAATTCTTGAATCAATATTTCCCTCCAAAAAAGATGACACAGCTGAGGCTGGACATCCAAGGCTTTAAACAAGAGGAAAATGAATCTCTTTATAATGCTTGGGAGAGGTACAGAGAGATGCTAAGGAAATGCCCCCTCTGAAATGTTTTCAGAATGGGTGCAGTTAGATATCTTCTACTACGGGCTTACAGAAAAGGCCCAGATGTCTCTAGACCACTCAGCTGGTGGATCTATACACATGAGGAAGACAATTGAAGAGGCTCAAGAGCTCATTGATACAGTTGTTAGAAATCAGTATTTGTACTTAAGTAGTGAGTCCTCCATGAAAGAAAAAGCTAATGCAGTATCCATTGAACTTAGTCCTCAAGAACAAGTTGCTGAACTCAATCAGCAATTGCTTATTATAACAAAACAGTTAGTAGAATTTAAAGAGATGCTGCAAGAAACTAAAGATGCTAATGAGAATATGGAAAAACACTTGAATCAAACAAAACAGTAGCTATCTAAACAGATAACAGAAGAATGCCAAGCTGTTCAATTAAGGAGTGGGAAGACATTGAATATCTCAATTCAAAGTAGCAGGAAGCCAAGAAAGAAACAACTAACAGAAAATGACTAACCCACTTCCCAAAATCTCTTTGAGGACAATAAGAGCACAGAGAGGAATGATTCTGGTGTTCAAACGCCAGAAAAGGGTAAGAAAGTGGCGTTAAACGCCCAAGGGATGGCCAGTTCTGGCGTCCAAACGCCAGAAAAGGGTGGCAATCTGGCGTTAAACGCCCATGCAGCACCCAATTCTGACGTTCAAACGCCAATAAGGGATCAGACAGCTGCAAGTGCTGATAACAACCCCCTTAAGCAGGCTTCTCCAACCACTTCTGTAGGAAATAAGCCTGCAGTAACTAAGGTTGAAGAATATAAAGCCAAGATATCTTATCCTCAGAAACTCCACCAAGCGGAACATGATAAACAATTTGCCCGCTTTGCAGACTATCTTAAGACTCTTGAAATAAAGATTCCGTTTGCAGAGGCACTTGAGCAAATACCCTCTTATGCTAAGTTCATGAAAGAGATCTTAAGTCATAAAAAGGATTAGAGAGAAACTGAAAAAGTTTACCTCACTAAAAAATGCAGTGAAGTCATTCTGAAACGCTTACCAGAGAAGCTTAAGGACCCCGGAAGCTTTATGATACCATGCACATTAGAGGGTGCTTGTACCAAGACAGCTCTATGTGATTTTGGAGGAAGTATCAACCTAATACCTGCATCCACCATCAAGAAGCTTGGTTTGACTGATGAAGTTAAACCAACCCGGATATGCCTCCAACTTGCTGATGGCTCCATTAAGATTCCATCAGGCATAATTGAGGACATGATTGTCAAGGTTGGGCAGTTTGTCTTTCCCACTGACTTTGTAGTGCTGGAAATGGAGGAGCACAAGAGTGCAACTCTCATTCTAGGAAGACCTTTCCTAGCAACTGGATGAATCCTTATTGACGTCCAAAGATGGGAGATAACCCTGAGAGTCAATAAGGATGAGTTCAAGTTGAATGCTGTCAAAGCTATGCAGCATCCAGACATACCAAAAGACTGCATGAGTGCTGATATTATTGACTCCCTGGTGGAAGAAGTCAAGGTGACTGAGAGTCTTGAATCAGAGTTAGAGGACATTTTTAAAGATGTTCAACCTGATCTGGAGGAATCAGAGAAAACAGAGAAACATCTGAAAACTCCTCAGGAAGAGGAGAAGCCTCCAAAACCTGAGCTCAAGCCACTACCACCATCTTTGAAATATGTATTTCTGGGAGAAGATGACACTTTTCCAGTAATCATAAGCTCTACTTTAGAGCCACAGGAAGAGAAAGCGCTAATTCAAGTGCTAAGGACACACAAGACAGCTCTTGGGTGGTCCATAAGTGATCTTAAGGGCATTAGCCCAGCCAGATGCATGCACAAGATACTATTAAAGGATGATGCCAAGCCAGTGGTTCAACCACAGAGGCGGCTGAATCCAGCCATGAAGGAGGTGGTGCAGAAAGTGGTCACTAAGTTACTAGAGGATGAGATTATTTATCCTATTTCTGATAGCCCCTGGGTGAGCCCTGTCCAAGTTGTCCCCAAGAAGGGAGGCATGACAGTGGTTCATAATGAAAAAAATGAACTGGTTCCTACAAGAACAGTTACAGGGTGGCGTATGTGTATTGACTATAGAAGACTCAATACAGCTACCAGAAAGGATCATTTTCCTTTACCATTCATAGACCAGATGCTAGAGAGACTAGCAGGTCATGAATACTACTGCTTTTTGGATGGCTATTCAGGTTATAACCAAATTGCAGTAGATCCTCAGGACCAAGAGAAAACAGCATTCACATGTCCTTCTGGAGTATTTGCCTACAGAAGGATGCCATTTGGTCTGTGCAATGCACCGCAACTTTTCAGAGGTGCATGCTCTCTATCTTCTCTGATATAGTAGAAAAATTTCTGGAAGTCTTCATGGATGACTTCTCAGTATTTGGAGACTCATTCAGCTCTTGTCTTGACCATCTAGCACTTGTTTTGAAAAGGTGCCAAGAGACTAACCTGGTTTTAAACTAGGAAAAATGTCACTTTATGGTGACTGAAGAAATTGTCCTTGGGTACAAAATTTCAAACAAGGGAATAGAGGTGGATCAAGCTAAATTAGAGGTAATTGAAAAATTACCACCACCTACCAATGTTAAGGCAATCAGAAGCTTTCTGGGGCATGCAGGATCCTATAGGAGGTTTATAAATAATTTTTCAAAAATTACAAAACCTCTGAGCAACCTGCTAGCTGCTGACACGCTATTTGTCTTTGACACTGAGTGTCTACAGGTGTTTGAAACTCTGAAAGCTAAGTTGGTCACAACACCAGTCATTTCTGCACCAGACTGGACATTACCATTCGAACTAATGTGTGATGCTAATGACCATGCCATTGGTGCAGTGTTGGGACAGAGGCATAACAAGCTTCTGCACGTTATTTACTATGCTAGCCGTGTTTTGAATGACGCACAGAAGAATTACACAACCACAGAAAAAGAGTTACTTGTAGTGGTTTATGCCATTGACAAGTTCAGATCTTATTTATTGGGATCAAAAGTGATTGTGTACACTGACCATGCTACTCTAAAATATCTCCTCACAAAGCAGGATTCAAAACCCAGACTCATAAGATGGGTGTTGCTTCTGCAAGAGTTTGATATAGAAATAAGAGACAGAAAAGGGACAGAGAACCAAGTAGAAGATCACCTGTCCTGGATAGAACCAGTAGAAGAGGCGTCCCTCCCTCCTACTGAGATCTCTGAAATCTTTCCAGATGAGCAACTCTTTGCCATTCAAGAATTACCATGGTTTACAGGCATTGCAAACTATAAAGCTGTGAGATTCATACCCAAAGAGTACAGTAAGCAACAAATGAAAAAATTGATCTCTGATGCAAAGTACTACTTGTGGAATGAACCATATCTCTTTAAGAGGTGTGCAGACGGAGTAATCCGCAGATGTGTGCCTAGAGAAGAGGCACAGAAGATCCTATGGCATTGCCATGGATCACAATATGGAGGACATTTTGGAGGTGAGCGAACAGCCACCAAGGTTCTCCAATGTGGTTTCTACTGGCCCACTCTCTATAAAGACTCCAGAGAGTTTGTACATAACTGTGACAGTTGTCAAAGAGCTGGTAATCTGCCTCACGGTTATGCCATGCCTCAGCAAGGGATCCTAGAGATTGAGTTATTTGATGTATGGGGTATTGACTTTATGGGGCCTTTCCCACCATCATATTCAAACACTTATATTCTGGTGGCAGTAGATGATGAGCGGATAATTTATACGCTTTTTGGCATTGTTTTTAGTATATTTTTAGTAGGATCTAGTTACTTTTAGGGATGTTTTTATTAGTTTTTATGTTAAATTCACATTTCTGGACTTTACTATGAGTATGTGTGTTTTTATGTGATTTCAGGTATTTTCTGGCTGAAATTGAGGGACTTGAGCAAAAATCAGATTCAGAGGTTGAAGAAGGACTGCTGATGCTGTTGGATTCTGACCTCCCTGCACTCAAAGTGGATTTTCTGGAGCTACAGAACTCAAAATGGCGCGCTTCCAATTTCGTTGGAAAGTAGACATCCAGAGCTTTCCAGCAATATATAATAGTCCATACTTTGGTTGAGTTTAGATGACGCAAAAGGGCGTTGAACGCCAGTTTTACACTGCAGTCTGGAGTTAAACGCCAGAAACACGTCACAAGCCAGAGTTGAACGCCAAAAACACGTTACAAACTCGCGTTCAACTCCAAAAATGACCTCTCCACATGTAAACTTCAAGCTCAGCCCAAGCACACACCAAGTGGGCCCCGGAAGTGGATTTATGCATCAATTACTTACCTCTGTAAACCCTAGTAACTAGTTTAGTATAAATAGGACTTTTTACTATTGTATTTAGATCTTCGGATCATCTTATGATTTTTAGTTCATCTTAGGATCATATTGAACACGTTTGGGAGCTGGCCATTCGGCCATGCCTGGACCTTATCACTTATGTATTTTCAACGGTAGAGTTTCTACACACCATAGATTAAGGTGTGGAGCTCTGCTGTTCCTCACAAATTAATGCAAAGTACTACTGTTTCTCTATTCATTCAACTTATTCCGCTTCTAAGATATTCATTCACATTTTAATATGAATGTGATGAACGTGACAATCATCATCATTCCCATATGAACGCGTGCCTGACAACCACTTCCGTTCCACCTTAGATTGGATGATTATCTCTTTGATCTCTTAATCAGAATCTTCGTGGTATAAGCTAGATGATGGCGGCATTCATGAGAATCCGGAAAGTCTAACCTTGTCTGTGGTATTTTGAGTAGGATTCAGGGATTGAATGACTGTGACGAACTTCAAACTCGCGAGTGCTGGGCATAGTGACAGACGCAAAAGGATAGTAAATCCTATTCCAGTATGATTGAGAACCTCCAGATGATTAGCCATGCAGTGACAGCGCATCGGACCATTTTCACAGAGAGGATGGGATGTAGCCATTGACAACGGTGATGCCTCTAGATGATTAGCCATGCAGTGACAGTGCATCGGACCATTTTCACAGAGAGGATGAGATGTAGCCATTGACGACGGTGATGCCCTTACATAAAGTTTGCCATGGAAAGGAGTAAGACTGATTGGATGAAGACAGCAGGAAAGCAGAGATTCAGAGGAACAAAAGCATCTCTATACGCTTGTCTGAAATTCTAACCAATGAATTACATAAGTGTTTCTATCTTTATTTTCTATTTATTTATTATTTATTTTCAAAAACTCCATAACCATTTGATATCCGCCTGACTGAGATTTACAAGGTGACCATAGCTTGCTTCATACCGACAATCTCCGTGGGATCGACCCTTACTCACGTAAGGTTTTATTACTTGGACGACCCAGTGCACTTGCTGGTTAGTTGTGCGAAGTTGTGAAGTTATGTTTGGACCATGGTATTGTGCACCAGTTTGTTGGCGCCATTGCCAGGGAGAGAATGAACAACAAATTTTACAACCTCAGAGTAACAATTTTGCATACCAAGTTTTTGGCGCCGTTGCCGGGGATTGTTCGAGTTTGGACAACTGACGGTTCATCTTGTTGCTCAGATTAGGTAATTTTCTTCTCATTTTATTTTCAAAAAGTTTTCAAAAAAATTTTTCAAAAATATTTTCCTCTTTTTCGTTTTTTCCAAAATAAATATTTTCGAAAAAATAAAATTTCATTTTTCTTCAGAATTTTTAAGAATGTATTCTAGTGTTTCATGAAGCATGTTGAAGCTTGGCTGGCTAGTGAGCTATGTCTAATTCCTGGACTGAAGCTTTAGACTAAGAATGCAAGATTCCTGGAATTCATATTAAAAATTTTGGAATCCTTATTTTTCTTTTTCAAATAATTTTCGAAAAAATACAAAAAAATTAGAAAATCATAAAAATAAAAAATATTTCATGTTTCTTGTTTGAGTCTTGAGTCAAATTGTAAGTTTGGTGTCAATTGCATATTCATTTTGTATTTTTCGAAAATTCATGCATTCATAGTGTTCTTCATGATCTTTAAGTTGTTCTTGGTAAATCCTCTTGTTTGATCTTGATGTTTTCTTGTTTTGTATCTTTTCTTGTTTTTCATGTGCATTTTTGCATTCATAGTGTCTGAACATGAAAGATTTCTAAGTTTGGTGTCTTGCATGTTTTCTTTGCATATAAAATTTTCAAAAACATGTTCTTGATGTTCATCATGATCTTCAAAGTGTTCTTGGTGTTCATCTTGACATTCATAGTATTCTTATATGCATTCATTGTTTTGATCCAAAATTTTCATGCATTGCATCATTTTCATGTTTTTCTCTTTCATCATTAAAAAAATTCAAAAATAAAAAAAATATCTTTCCCTTTTTCACTCATAAATTTTCGAAAATTTGAGTTGACTTTTTCAAAATTTTTTAAAATTTAGTTGCTTCTTATGAGTCAAATCAAATTTTCAATTTAAAAATCTTATCTTTTTCAAAATCTTTTTCAAAAATCATATCTTTTTTATTTTTCTTATTTATTTTCGAAAATTCTAAAAATACTTTTCAAAAATCTTTTTTCTTAATTTTATATCATATTTTCGAAAATATCTTCAACAATTAATATTTTGATTCAAAAAATTTCAAGTTTGTTACTTACTTGTTAAGAAAGATTCAAACTTTAAGTTCTAGAATCATATCTTGTGATTTCTTGTGAGTCAAGTCATTAATTATGATTTTAAAAATCAAATCTTTTTCAAAACTAATTCTAATCATATCTTCCTATCATATCTTTTTTTTTAAATCTTATCTTTTTCAAAAAAAATTGACTTTCAAATATCTTTTTTTTTTTTTAACTTCTTATCTTCTTATCTTTTCAAAATTGATTTTCAAATCTTTTTCAACTAACTAATTGACTTTTTGTTTGTTTCTTATCTCTTTCAAAACTACCTAACTAACTACCCCTCTCTAATTTTCGAAAATACCTCCCTCTTTTTCAAAATTTCTTTTTAATTAACTAATTATTTTAATTTTTTATTTTAATTTTATTTCATTCTTAATTTTCGAAAATCATTAACCCTTTTTCAAAAACTATTTTCGGAATTTAACTTTAATTTTTAATTTTCGAAAATCCTCTCACCTCTTATCTTCTTCTATTTATTTATTCATTTACTAACACTTCTCTTCATCTCATATCTCTGCTATCCTCACCCTTGTGTTTGGATTCTCCTCCCTTCTCCTTCCTTACATTACATTCTTTTCTTCTTCTACTCACACAAAGGAATCTCTATACTGTGACATAGAGGATTCCATATTTTCTTTGTTATTCCCTTCTTTGTCATATGAGCAGGAGCAAGGACAAGAACATTCTTGTTAAAGCAGATCCTGAACCTGAAAGGACTCTGAAAAGGAAACTAAGAGAAGCTAAAATACAACAATCCAGAAACAACCTTACAGGAATTTTCGAACAGGAAGAGGAGATGGCAGCCGAAAATAACAATAATGCAAGGAGGATGCTTGTTGACTTTACTGCACCTAATTCCAATTTACATGGAAGAAGC
>NC_029793.2:102505211-102512185 GCF_000816755.2 Arachis ipaensis
AAGCTTAGAGTGGATGTTCAGACCTTCAAATAGAAAGAAGGAGAATCCCTTTATGAAGCTTGGGAAAGATACAAACAGTTGACCAAAAAGTGTCCTTCTGACATGCTTTCAGAATGGACCATCCTGGATATATTCTATGATGGTCTGTCTGAATTAGCTAAGATGTCATTGGATACTTCTGCAGGTGGATCCATTCACCTAAAGAAAATGCTTGCAAAAGCTCAAGAACTTATTGACATGATTGCTAACAACCAGTTCATGTACACTTCTGAGAGGAATCCTGTGAGTAATGGGACGCCTCAAAAGAAGGGAGTTCTTGAAATTGATACTCTGAATGCCATATTGGCTCAGAATAAAATATTGACTCAGCAAATCAATATGATTTCTCAGAGTCTGAATGGAATGCAAGCTGCATCCAACAGTACTCAAGAGGCATCTTCTGAAGAAGAAGCTTATGATTCTAAGAACCCTGCAATGGCAGAGGTAAATTATATGGGTGAACCTTATGGAAATACCTATAACCCCTCATGGAGAAATCACCCAAATTTCTCATGGAAGGATCAACAAAAGCCTCAACAAGGCTTTAATAATGGTGGAAGAAACAGGTTTAGCAATAGCAAGCCTTTTCCATCATCCACTCAGCAACAGACAGAGAACTCTGAACAAAATACCTCTAATTTAGCAAACTTAGTCTCTGATCTATCTAAGGCCACTGTGAGTTTCATGAATGAAACAAGGTCCTCCATTAGAAATTTGGAAGCACAAGTGGGCCAGCTGAGTAAAAGAATCACTGAAACCCCTCCTAGTACTCTCCCATGCAATACAGAAGAAAATCCAAAAGGAGAGTGCAAGGCCATTGACATGATCAACACGGCCAAACCTAGAGAGGAAGGGGAGGACGTGAATCCCAAGGAGGAAAACCTCCTGGGACGTCCAGTGATCAATAAGGAGTTTCCCTCTGAGGAAACAAAGGACTCTGAGGCTCATCTAGAGACCATAGAGATTCCATTGAACTTTCTTACGCCCTTCATGATCTCTGATAAGTATTATTCTTCTGAAGAGAATGAGGATGTTATTGAAGAGCAAGTTGCCAAGTTCCTTGGTGCAATCATGAAGCTGAATGCCAATTTATTTGGTAAAGAGACTTGGGGAGATGAACCTCCCCTGTTCACCAATGAACTAAATGCATTGGATCAACTGAGATTGCCTCAGAAGAAACAGGATCCTGGAAAGTTCCTAATACCTTGTACCATAGGCACCATGACCTTTGAGAAGGCTCTATGTGACCTTGGGTCAGGAATAAACCTCATGCCACTCTCTGTAATGGAGAAACTGGGAATCTTTAAGGTGCAAGCTGCTAGAATCTCACTAAAGATGGCAGACAATTCCAGAAAACATGCCTATGGACAAGTAGAGGACATATTAGTAAAGGTTGAAGGCCTTTACATCCCTGCTGATTTCATAATCCTAGATACTGGGAAGGATGAGGATGAATCCATCATCCTTGGAAGACCCTTCCTAGCCACAGTAAGAGCTGTGATAGATGTTAACAGAGGTGAATTAGTCCTTCAATTGAATGGGGACTCCCTTATGTTCCCAATTCAAGGTTATCCTTCTGTAAACATGGAAAAGAGGCACAGTAAGCCTCTCTCAAAACAGAGTTAACCAGAGCCCCCACAGTCAAACTCTATGTTTGGTGTTGGGAGCCCACAACCAAACTCTAAGTTTGGTGTTGGGAAGTCTCAACAATGCTCTGAACATCTGTGAGGCTCCATCAGAGCCCACTGTCAAGCTATTGACATTAAATAAGTGCTTGTTGGGAGGCAACCTAATTTTTATTTAATTATATTTTTTATTAGTTATATGTCTTCATAGGTTCATGATCATGTGGAGTCACAAAAACAACTGAAAAAATTGAAGAAAAATAAAAAATAGCAGAAGAAAAATCACATCCTGGAGGAAGGACTTACTGGCGTTTAAACGCCAGTAAGGAGCATCTGGCTGGCATTCAACGCCAGAACAGAGCATGGATCTGGCGTTGAACGCCATAAACAAGCAGCATCCTGGCGTTCAGATGCCAGAAATGCACACTGAGGAAGAGCTGGCGCTGAATGCCAGAAACAAGCATCTGGCTGGCGTTCAACGCCAGAAATATGCTGCATCTGGGCACTGAACGCCCAGAACAAGCATCAATTCGGCGTTTAAATGCCAGAATTGCATGCAAAGGCATTTTAAATGCCTAATTGGTGCAGGGATGCAAATCCTTGACACCTCAGGATCTGTGGACCGCTCAGGATCAACTCAGCATCTGTGGATCCCACAAGATCCCCACCTACCACCACTCACTCTCTTCCTTCTTCTCAATGTTCATCCTCTCTTCCCAATAAACACTCTTCCCCAAAACTCTTCACCAATCACCTCAATCTCTCTTCCCTATCCCCACTTCACCACTCACATCCATCCACTCTTCCCCATAAACCTACCTCATAAACTCCACCTACCTTCAAAATTCAAAATCAATTTCCCACCCAAACCCACCCTATATGGCCGAAACTAACCCCCCTCCCCTACCTATATAAACCCTCCATTCTTCCTCATTTTCACACAACACAACAAGAGTTCTATGCCAATGCATGGATCACTAAGAACCATGATCAAAGTAAGAACCCGAATCCAAAGAATTATATTACAATGGTTCGGGGGAAATACTTAGATTTTAGTCCGGAAAATGTAAGGTTGGTGTTTGACTTGCCTATGATGCAAGGAGATGCACGCCCCTACACTAGAAGGGTCAACTTTGATCAAAGGTTGGACCAAGTCCTCATGGACATATGTGTGGAAGGAGCTCAATGGAATATTGACTCAAAAGGAAAATCGGTTCAACTTAGAAGACTGGACCTCAAGCCTACGGCTAGAGGATGGTTGGAGTTCATCCAACGCTCCATCATCCCCACTAGCAACCGATCTGAAGTTACTATGGATCGGGCCATCATGATTCATAGCATCATGATTGGTGAAAAAGTAGAAGTTCATGAAGTCATCTCCCTTGAACTCTACAAAATAGCCGAAAAATCCTCCCCCTTGGCAAGGCTAGCTTTCCCTCATCTTATTTGCCATCTATGTTACTCAGTTGGAGCTTTCATAGAAGGAGACATTCCCATTGAGGAAGAGAAGCCCATCACTAAGAAAAGGATGGAGCAAACAAGAGAGCCCACTCATGGAGCTCAAGAAACGCATGAGGAAGCTCACCATCAAGAAATCCCTGAGATACCTCAAGGGATGCACTTTCCTCCACATAATTTTTGGGAGCAAATCAACACCTCCCTAGGAGAATTAAGTTCCAACATGGGACAGTTAAGGGTGGAACATCAAGAGCACTCCATCATCCTTCATGAAATTAGAGAAGATCAAAAAGTAATGAGGGAGGAGCAACAAAGACAAGGAAGAGACATAGAAGAGCTCAAGGACATCATTGATTCCTCAAGAAGAAAATGCCACCATCACTAAGGTGGACTCATTCCTTGTTCTTAAATTCTCTGTTTTTCGTTTTCTTTATGTTAAGTGCTTATCCATGTTTGTGTCTTATTACATGATCATTAGTATTTAGTAACTTTGTCTTAAAGTTATGAATGTCCTATGAATCCATCACCTCTCTTAAATGAAAAATGTTTTAATTCAAAAGAACAAGAAGTACATGAGTTTCGAATTTATCCTTGAACTTAGTTTAATTATATTGATGTGGTGACAATACTTTTTGTTTTCTGAATGAATGCTTGAACAGTGCATATGTCTTTTGAAGTTGTTGTTTAAGAATGTTAAATATGTTGGCTCTTGAAAGAATGATGACAAGGAGATATGTTATTTGATAATCTGAAAAATCATAAAAGTGATTCTTGGAGCAAGAAAAACCAGTGAATACAAAGCTTGTAGAAAAAAAAATATGGCAAAAACAAAAAAAAAAAGAGAAAAAGGCAAGAGCAAAAAGCCAATAACCCTTAAAACCAAAAGGCAGTTTATTAGTTTTTATGTTAAATTCACATTTCTGGACTTTACTATGAGTTTGTGTGTTTTTCTATGATTTCAGGTATTTTCTAGCTGAAATTGAGGGACTTGAGCAAAAATCAGATTCAGAGGTTGAAGAAGGACTGCTGATGCTGTTGGATTCTGACCTCCCTGCACTCAAAGTAGATTTTTTGGAGCTACAGAACTCAAAATGGCGCGCTTCAAATTGCGTTGGAAAGTAGACATCCAGGGATTTCCAGCAATATATAATAGTTCATACTTTGGCCGAGTTTAAACGATGCAAAAGGGCGTTGAACGCCAGTTCTATGCTGCAGTCTAGAGTTAAACGCCAGAAACACGTCACAAGCCAGAGTTGAACGCTAGTTCTACGCTGCAGTCTGGAGTTAAATGCCAGAAACACGTCACAAGCCAGAGTTGAATGCCAGAAACATGTTACAAACTGGCGTTCAACTCCAAAAATGACCTCTCCATGTGTAAACTTCAAGCTCAGCCCAAGCACACACCAAGTGGGCCCCGGAAGTAGATTTATGCATCAATTACTTACCTCTGTAAACTCTAGTAACTAGTTTAGTATAAATAGGACTTTTTACTATTGTATTTAGATCTTCGGATCATCTTATGATTTTTAGTTCATCTTAGGATCATATTGATCACGTTTGGGGGCTGGCCATTCGGCCATGCCTGGACCTTATCACTTATGTATTTTCAATGGTAGAGTTTCTACACACCATAGATTAAGGTGTGGAGCTCTGCTGTTCCTCACAAATTAATGCAAAGTACTACTGTTTCTCTATTCAATTCAACTTATTCCGCTTCTAAGATATTCATTCGCATTTCAATATGAATGTGATGAACGTGACAATCATCATCATTCCCATACGAACGCGTGCCTGACAACCACTTCCGTTCCACCTTAGATTGGATGATTATCTCTTGGATCTCTTAATCAGAATCTTCGTGGTATAAGCTAGATGATGGCGGCATTCATGAGAATCCGGAAAGTCTAAACCTTGTCTGTGGTATTCCGAGTAGGATTTAGGGATTGAATGACTGTGACGAACTTCAAACTCGCGGGTGTTGGGTGTAGTGACAGACGCAAAAGGATAGTAAATCCTATTCCAGTATGATCGAGAACCTCCAGATGATTAGCCATGCAGTGACAGTGCATCGGACCATTTTCACAGAGAGGATGGGATGTAGCCATTGACAACGGTGATGCCTCCAGATGATTAGCCATGCAGTGACAGCGCATCGGACCATTTTCACAGAGAGGATGAGATGTATCCATTGACGATAGTGATGCCCTTACATAAAATTTGCCATGGAAAGGAGTAAGACTGATTGGATGAAGACAGCAGGAAAGCAGAGATTCAGAGGAACGAAAGCATCTCTATACGCTTGTCTGAAATTCTAACCAATGAATTACATAAGTGTTTCTATCTTTATTTTCTATTTATTTATTATTTATTTTCGAAAACTCCATAACCATTTGATATCCACCTGACTGAGATTTACAAGGTGACCATATCTTGCTTCATACCGACAATCTCCGTGGGATCGACCCTTACTCACGTAAGGTTTTATTACTTGGACGACCCAGTGCACTTGCTGGTTAGTTGTGTGAAGTTGTGAAGTTATGTTTGGACCATGGTATTGAGCACCAGTTTGTTGGCGCCATTGCCAGGGAGAGAATGAACAACAAATTTTACAACCTCAGAGTAACAATTTCGCATACCAGTAGACTATGTATATAAATAGGTAAAAGCAATTGCAACACCCACTAATGATATTAAGACAGTGATGAAGTTCCTCCAGAAGCATATCTTCAGCAGGTTCAGTGTCCCTAGGATACTGATCAGTGATGGAGGCACTCATTTCTACAATAAACAGCTTGACTCTGCTCTGGTACGATATGGAATTAACCATAAAGTGGCAACTCCATATCATCCACAGACAAATGGGCAGGCTGAAGTCTCAAATAGAGAACTAAAACGAATCTTGGAACGGACTGTAAGTACCCGTAGAAGGGATTGGGCAAGAAGTCTGGATGATGCTCTGTGGGCATACAGAACAGCATTCAAGACTCCTATAGGGACTAGCTTTGAGGAACAGCAGAGCTCCACACCTTAATCTATGGAGTGTAGAAACTCTACCGTTAAAATTACATAAGTGAAAGGTCCAGGCAGGGCCGAGATGGCCAGCCCCCAAAACGTGATCACAGGATCAAAATACAATGCAGGATGTCAAATACAATAGTGAAAAGTCCTATTTATAATAAACTAGCTACTAGGGTTTACAGAAGTAAGTAATTGATGCATAAATCCACTTCCGGGGCCCACTTGGTGTGTGCTTGGGCTGAGCTTGAGTGTTACACGTGTAGAGGTCATTCCTGGAGTTGAACGCCAGGCTTCTTTATGAGTCTTGGCCATGGCCCTAAGCACTTTGTTTTCCAGTATTACCACCGGATACATAAATGCCACAGACACATAATTGGGTGAACCTTTTCAGATTGTGACTTAGCTTTGCTAAAGTCCCCAATTAGAGGTGTCCAGGGTTCTTAAGCACACTCTTTTTTTTTTTGGCTTTGGACCTTGACTTTAACCGCTCAGTCTCAAGTTTTCACTTGACACCTACACGCCACAAGTACATGGTTAGGGACAGCTTGGTTTAGCCGCTTAGACCAGGATTTTATTCCTTTAGGCCCTCCTATCCACTGATGCTCAAAGCCTTGGGATCCTTTTTATTTGCCCTTGCCTTTTAATTTTAAGGGTTATTGATTTTTGCTCTTGCCTCTTGGTTTTAAAAGCTTTTGGCTTTTTCTGCTTGCTTTTTCTCTTTATTTATTTATTTATTTTTTTTTCTCCTATTTTTTTCTGCAAGCTTTGTTCTTTGCTGCTTTTTCTTGCTTCAAGAATCATTTTTATGATTTTTCAGATTATCAAATAACATGT
>NC_029793.2:102512218-102518138 GCF_000816755.2 Arachis ipaensis
GATGGTGGCGTTTCCTTCTTGAGGAACCAATGATGTCCTTGAGCTCTTCTATGTCTCTTCCTTGTCTTTGTTGCTCCTCCCTCATTGCTTTTTGATCTTCTCTGATTTCATGAAGGATGATGGAGTGCTCTTGACGTTCCACCCTTAGTTACTTCCAATAATTGTGTGGAAGAAAATGTATCCCCTGAGGTATCTCAGGGATCTCTTGATTTGCAGTCAAATATTCTACCACTGAGCTATAGACCCTTGATGGAAGCTTTTATCTTCCCTTTCCTTTTTCTAGAGGTTTCTCTGGCCTTAGGTGCCATCAATGGTTATAGAAAAAAAACAAAAAAGCTATGCTTTTACCACACCAAACTTAGAATGTTGCTCGCCCTCGAGCAAAAGAAGAAAGAATAGAAGAATAAGAAGAAGATATGGAGGAGATGGATGGGGGTGTGTATTCGGCCATATGGGTGGGATTGGGTGGGAGAGAGATGTTGAATTTTGAAGGTAGTGGGTGTATGGATGTGAGTGGTAAATGGAAAACAGAAGGGATGATCATGAATGGAAAGAGAGATGATGAGGTAGGTGGGGATCCTTTCTTCTAAGGCAATGTCAGTTGATCCAGATCACTTAGTTCATTGATGAACAAGGGAGGTTCAACTTCCCAAGTATCAATGCCAAATAATTTGGCATTCAGCTTCATGATTGCACCAAGAAACTTGGCAGTTTGCTCTTCAGTAACATCCTCATTCTCTTCAGAAGAGGAATACTCATCAGAGCTCATGAAGGGCATAAGGAGGTTCAATGGAATCTCTATGGTCTCTAGATGAGCCTGAGAGTCCTTTTGTTCCTCAGAGGGAAGCTCCTTATTGATCACTGGACGTCCCAGGAGGTCTTCCTCCTTGGGATTCACGTCCTTTAATGTCCTTGAGCTCTTCTATGTCTCTTCCTTGTCTTTGTTGCTCTTCCTTCATTGCTTTTTGATCTTCTCTTATTTCATGAAGGATGATGGAGTGCTCTTGATGTTCCACCCTTAATTGTCCCATGTTGGAACTTAATTCTCCTAGGGAGGTGTTGATTTACTCCCAATATTTTTGTGGAGGAAAATGCATTTGAGGCATCTCCGGGATCTCATGGTGATGAGCTTCATGCGTCTCTTGAGATCCATGAATGGGCTCTCTTGCTTGCTTCATCCTTTTCTTAGTGATGGGCTTCTCTTCCTCAATGGGAATGTCTCCTTCTATGAAAGCTCCAGCTGAGTAACATAGATGGCAAATAAGATGAGGAAAAGCTAGCGTTGCCCAAGGAGAGGACTTTTTGGCTATTTTGTAGAGTTCAAGGGAGATGACTTCAAGAACTTCTACTTCCTCTCCAATCATGATGCTATGAATCATGATGGCCCGATCTACAGTAACTTCAGATCAGTTGTTAGTGGGGATGATGGAGCGTTGGATGAACTCCAACCATCTTCTAGCCACAGGCTTGAGGTCCAGTCTTCTTAATGACTCGGAGGTGGAAGCTTTTGTCTTCCCTTTCCCTTTTCTAGAGGATTCTCCGGTCTTGGGTGCCATCAATGGTAATGAAAAAGCAAAAAGCTTATGTTTTTACCACACCAAACTTAGAATATTGCTCACCCTCGAGCAAGAGAAGGAAGAATAGATGAAGAAGAAGAAGAAAATATGGAGGAGAGGTGGGAGGGGTGTATTCGGCCAAGAAGGTAGGTGGGGTTTATGAGGTAGGTTTATGGGGAAGAATGGATGGATGTGAGTGGTGAAGTGGTTATAGGGAAGAGAGATTGAGGTGATCGGTGAAGAGTTTTGGGGAAGAGTGTTTATGGGATTGTGTGAAAGAGAGGTGAGAAGAAGTGAGTGGAGGTAGGTGGGGATCCTGTGGGGTCCACAGATCCTGAGGTATTCAAGGATTTACAACCTTGCACCGACTTAGGCATGCAAAATGCCCTTCCACACAACTCTGGGCGTTCAGCGCCAGATTGGTGCTTGTTCTGGGCGTTGAACGCCCATTTGTTGCCCATTTCTGGCGTTGAACACCGGAACTATGCTTGTTCTGGGCGTTCAGCGCCAGCTCTTCTCCAGGGTGCAATTCTGGCGTTCAAACGCCCAGATGCTGCCCATTTTGGGCGTTCAGCGCCAGAACCCTGCTCTGTTCTGGCGTTGAACGCCAGCCAGATGCTCTTTACTGGCGTTTAAACGCCAGTGAGATCCTCCTCCAGGGTGTGATTTTTCTTCTGCTGTTTTTTATTCTGTTTTTAATTTTGCTACTTTTTTCATGACTCCACATGATCATGAACCTAAGAAAACATGAAAAAAAAATAAAAATAAAATTAGATTTAGATAAATAAAAATTGGGTTGCCTCCCAACAAGCGCTTCTTTAATGTCAATAGCTTGACAGTGGGCTCTCATGGAGCCTCACAGTTGTTCAGAGCATTGTTGAGACTTTCCAACACCAAACTTAGAGTTTGACTGTGGGGGCTCTGGTTGACTCTGTTTTGAGAGAAGCTTTTTATGCTTCCTCTCCATGTTTATAGAAGGATAACCTTGAGTTGTAAACACAAGGGAGTCCCCATTCAATTGAAGGACTAATTCACCTCTGTCAACATCAATTACAGCTCTTGCTGTGGCTAGGAAGGGTCTTCCAAGGATGATGAATTCATCCTCATCCTTCCCAGTATCTAGGACTATGAAATTAGCAGGGATGTAAAGGCCTTCAACCTTTACTAACACATGATAAGAAAGCCTTGACCAGCTTATCCCAAGAGTTCAGGCTATCCTAAGGTTGAGAGTCCAACCATATTCTAGCTCTGTCTCTCACAGCAAAAGGGAAAAGTATGAGCCTATAGACTTCAGGATCTACTCCATTAGTCTTAACAGTATCACATATTTGCAAGAATTCAGTTAAGAACTGAAAAGGATCTTTAGATGGAAGTCCATGAAACTTGCAGTTCTGCTGCATCAGAGAAACTAATTGAGGTTTCAGCTCAAAATTGTTTGCTCCAATGGCAGGAATGGAGATGCTTCTTCCATGTAAATTGGAATTAGGTGCAGTAAAGTCACCAAGCATCCTCCTTGCATTATTATTATTTTCGGATGCCATCTCCTCTTCTTGTTCGAAAATTTCTGAAAGGTGCTTGCTGGATTGTTGTAATTTAGCTTCTCTTAGTTTCCTCTTCAGAGTCCTTTCAGGTTCTGGATCTGCTTCAACAAGAATGTTCTTGTCTTTGCTCCTGCTCATATGAAAAAGAGGGACAGAAAAATAATAATAGGGATCCTTTTTACCACAGGTATAGAGGTTCCCTTGTGTGAGTAGAAGAAGAAAAGAATGTAATGTAAAGAAAGAAACACAAGGGTAAGGAGAGCAGAGATGTGGGATGAAGAGAGGTGTTAGTAGATGAATAAATAAATAGAAGGAGATGAGAGAGAAGGAGAATTTTTGAAAATTATTTTTGAAAAAGAGTTAGTGATTTTCGAAAATAGTTTTTGAAAAAGGTTAGTAATTTTTCAAAAATTAAAATCAAAAATTAAAATAATTAGTTAATTAAAAAGAAATTTTGAAAAAGAGGGAAGATATTTTCAAAAATTAGAGAGAGAGAGTTAGTTAGGTAGTTTTGAAAAAGATAAGAAACAAACAAAAAGTTAGTTAGTTAGTTGAAACAAATTTGAAGATCAATTTTGAAAAGATAAGAAGATAAGAAGTTAGAGAATATATTTTAAAATCAAATTTTTGAAAAAGATATGATTTTGAAAAAGATAAGATAAAAAGGTATTTTTGAAAAGATATGATTGAAATTAGTTTTGAAAAAGATTTGATTTTTAAAATCACAATTAATGACTTGATTCACAAGAAATCACAAGATATGATTCTAGAACTCAAAGTTTGAATCTTTCTTAACAAGCAAGTAACAAACTTGAAATTTTTGAATCAAAACATTAATTGATGATGTTATTTTCGAAAATTATGTTGTAAAGATAAGAAAAAGATTTTTGAAAAATATTTTTAAAATTTTCGAAAATAACTAAGAAAAATGAAAAAGATTTGATTTTTGAAAAAGATTTTGAAAAAGATAAGATTTTTAAATTGAAAATTTGATTTGACTTATAAAAACAACTGGATTTTAAAAATTTTTGAAAAAGTCAACTCAAATTTTCGAATTTTATGAGAGAAAAGAGGGAAAGATATTTTTTTGATTTTTGAATTTTTAATGATGAGAGAGAAAAACATGAAAATGATGCAATGCATAAAAATTTTAGATCAAAATAATGAATGCATGCAAGAATGCTATGAATATCAAGATGAACACCAAGAACACTATGAAGATCATGATGAACATCAAGAACATATTTTTGAAAAATTTTTAATGCAAAGAAAACATGCAAGACACCAAACTTAGAAATCTTTCATGTTTAGACTCTATAGATTCAAGAATGCATATGAAAAACACCATACAACACAAAACACTAAAATATGAAGATCAATCAAGAAGGTTTATCAAGAACAACTTGAAGATCATGATGAATACAATGCATGAATGCAATTTTCGAAAAATGCAAGATGAGTATGGAATTGACACCAAACTAAAAAAATTGACTCAAGACTCAAACAAGAAACACAAAATATTTTTGATTTTTATGATTTTATGATTTTTTTTTGGATTTTTCGAGAATTATTTGAAAAAGAAAAATAAGGATTCCAAAATTTTTAATATGAATTCCAGGAATCTTGCAATCTTAGTCTAAAGCTCCAATCTGAGGGTTAGACATGGCTTAATAGCCAGTCAAGCTTTAGCATGAATATGCGAGTAATTCATTCAATTTTAGGCCAAAACCTCAGTCCAAAAGAATTTAGACATGGTCTTATAGCCAGCCATACTTCAACATGCTTCATAAAATACTAGAATTCATTCTTAAAAATTCTGAAGAAAAATATATTTTTGAAAAGATTTATTATTTTTTTTTTCGAAAACAGATGAGAAATTTTTGAAAGGTTTTTGAAAAATTTTTGAAAATAAAATGAAAAGAAAATTACCTAATCTGAATAACAAGATGAACCGTCAGTTGTCTAAACTCGAACAATCCCCGGTAACGGCGCCAAAAACTTGGTGCACGAAATTGTGATCTCAGGCAACGGCGCCAGAAACTCTGTACGCACATCTTAATAAATCGTTTTTCATTCACAACTTCGATACAACTAACCAGCAAGTGCACTGGGTCGTCCAAGTAATAAACCTTACGTGAGTAAGGGTCGATCCCACAGAGATTGTTGGTATGAAGCAAGCTATGGTCACCTTGTAAATCTCAGTTAGGCGGATATCAAAAGGTTATGGAGTTTTCGAAATTAAATAATAAGTAAACATAAACTAAGGATAGAAATACTTATGTAATTCATTGGTTAGAATTTCAGATAAGTGTATAGAGATGCATTCGTTCCTCTGAACCTCTGCTTTCCTACTGTCTTCATCCAATCAATCTTACTCCTTTCCATGGCTGGCTTTATGTAAGGACATCACCGTTGTCAATGGCTACTTTTAATCCTCTCTGGAAAATGGTCCGATGCGCTGTCACTGCATGGCTAATCGTCTGGAGGCATCACTCTTGCCAATGGCTGCATCCTATCCTCTTGTGAAAATGGTCCAAATGCTCTGTCACAGCACGGCTAATCATCTGAGGTTCTCGATCATACTGGAATAGGATTCACCCTCCTTTTGCGTCTGTCACTACGCCCAGCACTCGCAAGTTTGAAGTTCGTCACAGTCATTCAATCCCGGAATCCTACTCGGAATACCACAGACAATGTTTAGACTTTCCGGATTCTCATGAATGCCACCATCAATTGCGCACGGACTGTTGGTGAAGGCAAGATGGAATCTAACTTACTCATAGAGAACCTAGAGAATTAGTCTTAGAAGCACCACATTAGATC
>NC_029793.2:102518163-102561753 GCF_000816755.2 Arachis ipaensis
CCAGACAGCAGCATAGAACTGGCGTTCAACGCCCTTTTACATCGTCTAAACTCGGCCAAAGTATGGACTATTATATATTGCTGGAAAGCTCTGGATGTCTACTTTCCAACGCAATTGAAATCGCGCCATTTTGAGCTCTGTAGCTCCAGAAAATCCATTTTGAGTGCAGGGAGGTTAGAATCCAACAGCATCAGCAGTCCTTCTTCAACCTTTGAATCTGATTTTTGTTCAAGTCCCTCAATTTCAGCCAGAAAATACCTGAAATCACAAAAAAATACACAAACTCATAGTAAAGTCCAGAAATGTGAATTTAACATAAAAACTAATGAAAATATCCCTAAAAGTAACCAGATTCTACTAAAAATATACTAAAAACAATGCCAAAAAGCGTATAAATTATCCGCTCATCAGCCCGCTTAGAAGCATCTATCAACAAGCTGCAAGAATCTATGGATCAACTCAAAGAAGAGTAGCAGAATCAGAACAACATGCTCTGCAAACTACTCAGAGAACATGAGGAGCAAGGGCGTGAGCTACAAGAACTAAAGCGCCAGAAGCTGATCCTTGAAGAGCCGAACATCTCACAGATTGAAGGAGTACCTATCTCTCAAAATAAAGGTTGTTGAGTCCTAACTCTATGATAAATTTTATTATTAGAAACCTATTTTAAGAGTTACATAAGCATTAGTATTAGAGCCATTTATTTTTATGTCTTTAATTTCCTTTCTTTTATTATTATTTGTCTGCTTTTATGTTTATTTTATGTCTTATTTTTATTCCATGATCAATAAAGTTTAGAGTCTATGTCTTAAAGCTATGAATGTCCTATGAATCCATCACCTTTCTTAAATGAAAAAATGTTTTTATTTGCAAAAGAACAAAAAGTACATGAATTTTGAATTTATCTTGAAATTAGTTTAATTATTTTGATGTGGTGGCAATACTTTTTGTTTTCTAAATGAATGCTTGAACAATGCATATTTTTGAATTTGTTGTTTATGAATGTTAAAATTGTTGGCTCTTAAAAGAATAATAAAAAAGAAGAAATGTTATTGATAATCTGAAAAATCATAAAATTGATTCTTGAAGCAAGAAAAAGCAGTGAATAGACAAAGCTTGCGAAAAAAATATACGAAAAAATAAATAAAAAAAGAAAAAAAAGAAAGAAAAAGAAAAAGCAAGCAGAAAAAGCCAATAACCCTTTAAACCAAAAGGCAAGGGTAAAAAGGATCCAAGGCTTTGAGCATTAATGGATAGGAGGGCCCAAAGGAATAAAATCCTGGCCTAAGTGGCTAAATCAAGCTGTCCCTAACCATATGCTTGTGGCGTGAAGGTGTCAAGTGAAAAGCTTGAGGCTGAGCGGTTAAAGTCGTGGTCCAAAGCAAAAAAAGAGTGTGCTTAAGAGCTCTGGGCACCTCTAACTGGGGACTCTAGCAAAGCTGAGTCACAATCTAAAAAGGTTTACCCAGTTATGTGTCTGTGGCATTTATGTATCCGGTGGTAATACTTGAAAATAAAATGCTTAGGGTCACGGCCAAGACTCATAAAGTAGCTGTGTTCAAGAATCAACATACTGAACTAAGAGAATCAATAACACTATCTGAATTCTGAGTTCCTATGGATGCCAATCATTCTGAACTTCAAAGGATAAAGTGAAATGCCAAAACTGTTCAGAAAGAAAAAGGCTACAAGTCCAGCTCATCTAATTGAAGCTAATATTCATTGATATTTTTTTTGAAATTTATTGTATATTCTCTTCTTTTTATCCTATTTTTTTAGTTGCTTGGGGACAAGCAACAATTTAAGTTTGGTGTTGTGATGAGCGGATAATTTATACCCTTTTTGGCATTGTTTTTACATACTTTTTAGTATGTTGCAGTCACTTTTTATTATATTTTTATTAGTTTTTATTCAAAAATCACATTTCTGGACTTTACTATGAGTTTGTGTATTTTTCTATAATTTCAGGTATTTTCTGGCTGAAATTGAGGGACCTGAGCAAAAATCTGATTCAAAGGCTGAAAAAGGACTGTAGATGCTGTTGGATTCTGACCCTCCTGCACTCGAAATAGATTTTCTCAAGCTACAAAAACCCAATTGGTGCGTTTTCAATTGCGTTAGAAAGTAGACATCATGAGCTTTCCAGCAATATATAATAGTTTATTCTTTGCCTGAGAATTGATGGCCCAAACTGGCGTTCAAAATCAGCCTAAAAATTTCTGGCGTAAAACGCCAGAACTGGCACCTTTTTCGGCATTAAACCCCCATTCTGGCACCTAGGGTGGCGTTTAACACCAACTTTGGGCATATGCACGTAAAATCTTGGAAGCTCAGCCTAGACACGTACCAAGTGGGTCCCGAAAGTGGATTTCCGCACTATCTGCACTTAGTTACTCATTTTCTGTAAACCTAAGTTACTAGTCTAGTATAAAAACTACTTTTAGAGATTCATTTTGCAACTCATGACATTTTTTACATTCCATATTGTATCTTTGACGGCATGAGTCTCTAAACCCCATAGGTGGCGGTGAGGAGCTCTGCTGTGTTTCAATGGATTAATGCAATTACTACTGTTTTCTATTCAATCATGCTTGATTCTTTTCTAAGATACTCACTCGTACTTCAATATAGAGAGTGTGACGATTTGTGACACTCATCATTATTCTCAATTCTATGAACGCGTGCCTGACAACCACTCCTATTCTATCTGAGTTCAACGTAGTCATTGGGTGACAGCTTGAGTGCGTATCTCTTGGGTTTCTGATCCACGGACCGAGTCCGGAGGTTAGAACCTTTGTGGTATAGGCTAGAACCAATTGGCAGCATTCCTGGGATCCGAAAAGTCTAAACCTTGTCTGTGGTATTCTGAGTAGGATCTGGGAAGGGATGATTGTGACGAGGTTTAAACTCACGAATGTTGGGCGCAGTGACAGTGTGCAAAAGGACAAAGATCTTATTCCGACGCTAGTGAAAACCGATAGATGATTAGCCGTGCGGTAGCTGTACATGGTATTTTTCATCCAAGACAAGAAATCCGACAGTTGATTAGCTGTGCAGAGACCGTACCTGGTATTTTTCATCCGAGATGATCATACAGCTTGCCATTGAAGGAAGCCATGCATGTTTGGAGAAGAAGACAGTAGGATAGCAGAGATTCAGACGACAGAGCATCTCTGGAACCTCAGCCTGTTTCTCATAATTAAATTACAAGTACTATTTATTTCATGTTATTTATTTTTCATAAATACAATCACTCTTATCATTAATCTCCTGACTAAGATTTACAAAATAACCATAGCTTGTTTCAAGCCGACAATCTCCGTGGGATCGACCCTTACTCACATAAGGTATTACTTGGACGACCCAGTGCACTTGCTGGTTAGTTGTGCGGAGTTGTGAAAAGTGTAATCACAATTTCGTGCACCATTATGCATATGTGATTCCTTGAAAATTGGACTCAATTTAACCACATATAAGCTTTATATATATAGGTGAATAATAATTAGAATTGCATGATTCATTTAGGTAACTTGCATTTAGGTAGATTGCATTGCATAAGATTCCACCATTCTACCTTCACTCTTTTCTCTTAGATTTAGCATGAGGACACCACCTCTGTTTTACGGCTTAAGCGTAAAGCTCTGTGTGGTAGTTGATAAACTACTATTTTATAATTTATCTTGTGCTCAATTGAGTGTTTTTATCAATTCTTCACCCACTTATTCATAAGAATTGCATGGTTTTACAATTCCTTCCTTATTCTATGATATATGTGAAAACATGTTTCCTATGCCTTAAAAATATTAATTTTAATTATCCTTTATTACCATTCGATGACGTGATCTGTATGTTAAGTATTTTCAGGATTCATAGGGCAGGAATGGCATAGAGGACAGAAAGGAAACATGCAAAAATGGAAAGAATGCACAAAATGGAGTTTTGAAGAAAATGGCAGCGACGCGCATGCATGGACGACGCGGACGCGTGCCTAACGCAAAACGCAAACAACGCGTACGCGTGACTGACGCGTATGCGTGGCAAGGAAAATCTCCAATGACGTGTACGCATGACCCACGTGCACGCGTGACGGACGCCACGTGCAGAAAATTACAGAAGTCGCCCCCAGCGATTTTTTGGCCCTTTTTCGGCCCAAATCCAAGCCCAGAAACACATAATAGAGACTGAAGAATGAGGGAATCAAATCATTCAAGGGATAGAACATTCATAATTTCCCAATTTTAGGTTTTAGATGTAGTTTTAGAGAGAGAAAGGCTCTCTCCTCTCTCTTAGGTTTTAGAATTAGGATTCCTCTTAGTTTATGGTTATTTCTTCATTCCAGGTTCAATGTTCTTTTAATTTATGTTTCTCTTCTACTTTTATTTATTCTAATGTTTTTACTTGTTAATTACTTATGTTGCCAAATTGGCTTATGAACCTTCCCATGTTAGATTTGAATTTATGTTTAAATACAATTTGAGGTATTTCAGATTTATGATTGTTTTCTTCTATTTATGATATAAATAATTTGAATTTTTCCCTTTTGGCTTTGGTTGAGTAATTGGTGACACTTGAGTTGTCAAACTCAGCTGTTGATTGAAAATTGGAATTCGCTGATTAATTTGGATCTCTCTAAAGCTAGTCTTTCCATAAGAGTTGACTAGGACTTGAGGAATCAAGTTAATTAGTCCACTTGACTTTCCTTTATTTAGTAAGGGTTAACTAAGTGGGAGCAATAAACAATTCTCATCACACCTGATAAGGATAACTATGATGGAATTTCCAGTTCTCATGACTTGCCAAGTGTTTTTCTAGTTATTAATTTACTTTATTGCCAGTTTATTTTCCTGTTCCCTATTTCAAAAAACCCAAAAATATACCTTTTTCCATAACCAATAATAAATCATACCTCCCTGCAATTCCTTGAGAAGACGACTCGAGGTTTCAATACTTCGGTTATCAATTTTATTGGGTTTGCTTTAGTGACAAACAAGTTTTTGTACGAAAGGATTCTTTGTTGGTTTAGAAACTATACTTACAACGCGATTATTTTTATAAAATTCTAGACCACATCAATCTTCAGTTCGTCAGTAGTTTGTTACATGTTGTCTAAGACATTTGGGGATTGGTCAGCATTGCCTTTGCAGTTAGTTCCTTTTATTCTTCAACGAGATCGGTTTCTTCTTCTTCTTCTTCTTTATCTATTTTTGCCAAATCTGGTTGTTGTTCTTTGGTAAAGCTTTATGTTGTTGTTTTAATATTCTTGCAAAAGACTATTTTCCTGCAAATATGGGTTCTTATTNNCCCGGGTATTATGAACCTTCACTACTATTTGTGAAAACTTGCAAGAATTTTAGAATCTGGTAGAATCAGAATTTGTGAGTTTGTTGTTGAATTTATGGGATGTTATCTTGCCTCTGGAATGACGTTATTTTCGAATGGCTTTATTTGTGTTTTGGCTTAGAGTGGTTTGAATGTCCCATCATTGGGGATGATCCATCTTCTCTGAGTGTCTAATTATTGGCGTTGTTGTTCCTGATTTGTATATATCTCATAAGTTTTTATGGTGATGACTTTTATTTTTGTTTTCTAGGTATAACCCTCTATGTCCCACTCAATAATCCTCAGCATGTCTAATAAAGTTCCTTTAAATTTAGATTGGATAGACGTTACTGTTCTTTTTGCTGTCTTCATAGTTGATAATGAGTATATAGAGACATTTCGTAGGCATCATAGGCTTTGTAGGAAAAGGGAGGATGAGGAAAAGTATGAAATAGTGGCCCCTGATCCTAAGGATAGGATTTTCTTTCTCTGACATGATAAGTCAGAGCGTCATTTCATTTTCATGTATAAGTGCTTTTTCACTAGGTTAGGGGTGAGTCTTTCCTTTTCTGACTTTGAGTTGGAAATCCTTCGTATTTGTAGAGTTGTCCCTTCTCACTTCATCCTAACTCCTGGGGTTTCATGAAGTCTATCAGCTAGTTAGTCGAGAGCTTGATCTTCAGTTGTCTTCTAAGATTTTCTTTTACCTTTTCCAACTTACCAAACCATTTAGTTCTAAAAAATAATATTGGATTTCTTTCCGAGCTATTCAAGGAAGGAAGGTATTCTCAAATTTTAATGACTCATTTCATGATTTTAAGAACTATTTTTTCAAGGTCCAGCCTATAGAGGGTATCCGGCCTTTTTTCTTAAATGAGAGAGACGAGCCTGTGTTTAGCATATACTAGGAGAAGGTCCCCAACATTATCAAATATAATCTTGAGGACTTAGATGAAGTGGAAGAGTGTGTAGTGGCCCTGTTTCATGAGTGTTAGAGTCGAGCTCCTAATCTTGACACTAAGAAAGTTTTGATAGGAAACCCAAGCTATGCTCGTATTGAACTAGGTAGTTAGCTTTTTCATGACGAACACTTTTGCTATTTGTGTCCGAGTTATGTAACCTGAGTTTCTTTTATTATTTTTGTCCTTTGTAGCAAAGATGACCAACGGTTTGGATGTATTGCAAAGTGTTTGGCAGGCCAAAAGGAATGTTGCTGCTCGGGCCATCCAACCGAAGGAGGCTGGCAAGTCAGGTGACACTTCTCCTTTAAAGTTGGATTCTTTTTCTTTCTAATTTAAAAAAATTGTCCTCCCTTCTGCTCCACTTTTGAACACAGAACCCTTGCCTCAAACTATTCCCCTGATCCACCCTTCTCTGACCAGGGTTCTCGAAAATGAAAAACTCCTTCTTCTGATTTGGGTAGCATTCGCGACAAGGATTTCAATGCCATTACTTTTTGTGAGGAGCATATCCTTCCTTATAGTCATATAAATATGGATGATGTTTCCCTTAAAAGGCATTTAGAGGTACTTGCCCGAGGAGGTATCCAGACTACTAGGGTGTGCTCAGCCCTTTTAAAACAATTGGAGGAAGCTTCACTTGGTTCTATCTAGCGGGAGATGACCGACCTTTAGGTTGAAGTCACTTCTCTTTGGGAGATCAAGTCCAAATTAGAGGTCAAAAAAGGAATTCTTACTTCTGATCTTTTAAAGCTTCGTGAAAGGGTGAAGCAGTCCGAAGCAGCTTGTGCTATGGCCAGGGGTTGTAGAAGAAGGCTGAGGAGATTATACCCGTGTTTTTAGGGAAAAGCTGGATATGAAGGAGGATTTGGCAAGGATAAGGGAATGGACGAGCTAACGGAGAACCTGAAGGCTCAATTCCGAGTTCTAGCACCCGAGATCGACCTCTCTCCCATATACCCTGACAAGGTAATAATTGATGGGAGGATCGTTCTTCCTAAGGCCGAGTCCATTCCTGTCGAGGATCTGAAGACTTCTGGTACCCGAGTTGAGGAAGCTCCTATGGCCTCTTCCATCCCTACTGCCAAGACTCCCCCTTCCATCCAAATTGATGAGGCAGCCCTCATGGTTACTGATGAACAAGACAACCTCCCTCTTAGATTTATTTGATAACTTTTGTATTTGCTAGCCCGTTCTGTAGGTCTTTTTGAACACCTTATTTTGTAATAGCTGTAGTGTTTGTATATTATTTTGTCCTAGTTTGGACTTTTCAAATCTTGTCACACTTATTTTGATTTTATAAGTGTTTATAGTTTTGCCTTGAATAGTGATAGTTTTGCTTGTTTTTAGATAACACACATTTTGAAGATATTATATTCTTTGCAAGTTGTGAAATTTTGACAAGTTATTATGTTGACTCTATATTCAACTAGTTTCAACCGAGTTGTTTTATGAGGTCAGATAACTTGTTTTTGCTCTGTCGACTTGATGAGGTCGGATAGTTTATTTAGATTACCCTCTTTTTAACAAATTTGTATAAGGTCAGGTATTGACTTGTTCCCCAAGTTTGGAGACTCAATTAGCTTATCCCAGCCTTGGGAGGTCGGTTATATTTTTATTAAGTTAACTTTTGCAATTCGTTTTAGGAGTCCCTCTTTTACCACTTGTTTTTTGTACGAGTAGTTCAATAAGGTCAGACCACGATCTAATTATGTAATTTCTTACACCAATTTGGACCTCGTCACTTTATCTTGCGAACCATTGATAAACCACTATTTCATGGTTTATCTTGTGCTCAATTGAGTAGTTTTTATCAACTCTTTACCCACTTATTCATACTATTTGCATGGTTTTATATTTTCCTTCCCAAAATTTGTGCTATGATTGAAAACATGCTTCTTTGGCCTTATATTTGCTAATATTAATCCTCTCTTATTTTCATTAGATGCCTTGATATGTGTGTTAAGTGATTTCAGAGATTACAGGGCAGGAATGGCTCAGATGATGGAAAGGAAGCATGCAAAAGTGGAAGGAATACAAGAAGTTGGAGAAATTGCTAAGCTGTCCAGCCTGACCTCTTTGCACTCAAACGGCTATAACTTTAGCTACAGAGATCCAAATGACGCGGTTTCAGTTGCGTTGGAAAGCTAACGTTCGGGGCTTCGATTTAAAATATAATATGCCATAGTTGCTCTAACGCTAGGCGACGCAAACGCGCGCTCCACGCGGACGCATCGCAGTGATGAAAAATCAGCGTGTTTGAATTCACAACCAGCGAATTCTGGGCTGTTTCTGACCCAGTTTTTGGCCCAAAAAATACAGATTAGAGGCTATAAAGTGGGGGAATCCATTCATATCATCAGCTCATAATTTATAATTTTTAGTTTTAGATGTAGTTTTTAGAGAGAGAGGTTCTCTCCTCTCTCTTAGGATTAGGATTTAGGATTTTTATTATGTTTAAGCTATGATCTCTTCATTCCAAGTTCTATGTTCCTTCAATATTTAAATTCTACTTTTATTTACTCTAATACTTTTATTTGTATTTGAATTATGTTGCCCAATTGACTTATGAACCTTTCCATGTTAAAGTTGAATTTATGTTTGGACGTAATTTGATGTGTTTCAGATTTATGAATGCTTTTAATTTAATTTAGAATTTTCCCTTTTGGCTTTGGTTGAGTCATTGGAGACACTTGAGTTATCAAATTCGTTGTTGATTGAAAATTGGAATTCTTCAAGAATTAATTCGAGTTTCACTAACTCTAGCCTTTCCCAAGGAAAGACTAGGACCTGAGGAATCAAAATTAATTCATCCACTTAACTTACCTTCATAGTTAGAGGTTAACAAAGTGGGAGAAAAATCCAATTCTCATCACAATTGATAAGGATAACTAGGATAGGACTTCCAGTTCTTATACCTTGGCAAGAGATTTTTATTATTGTTAATTTATTTTAGTTGTCATTTAAATTACCTGTCCCTTATTTCAAAATCCCCTAATTTACAAAACTCATAACCAATAATAAGAACATACTTCCCTGCAATTCCTTGAGAAGACGACCCGAGGTTTAAATACTTCGGTTATCAATTTTAAAGGGGTTTGTTACTTGTGACAACCAAAACGTTTGTAAGAAAACAAGAATTTATTCTAAATTCTAAACCATCAATCTTCCGTTCTTCAAAATGGTGCTGTTGCTGGGGAATTGCAAACGTGTGCCTTATTATTGGTTATTGTAAATATTTGCTTTTTGCTTGTTTATTTGTTTTTATTTTTGTTTTTATTTTTGCTTTTTCGTAAATTAAGAGGTTATTGGTTTTTATTTTGTTATTAAAAATTTTTCAAAAAAATTTTTTTTCTTGGTGTTCATCTTGATCTTTAAGTTGTTCTTCGTGTTCATCTTAACCTTCAAGTTGTTCTTAATTATTTTCTTCGTTTTGATCTAAAAATTTTAAGTTTGGTGTCATTTTATTGTTTTTATCTTTCCTCATTAAATTAAAAAATTCAAAATTTAAAACTCAAATTTCAAATTTCAAATTTTAATTTTCAAAATTCAAATTAAAAAATTTAAAATTCAAATTTCAAAATTTCAAATTTCAATTTTCAAAATTCAAATTTCAAAATTTAAAATTCAAATTTCAAATTTCAAAATTTAAAATTTCAAAATTCAAATCTTTTTCACAAATCAAATTTCAAAATTCAATATTTAAATTTCAAATTTCAAAATTTCAAAATTCAAATTTCAAAAATTTAAAATTCAAAATTTCAAATTTCAAATTTCAAAATTTAAAATTCAAATTTCAAAATTTAATTTTTAATTTCAAAATTTAAATTTCAATAACCTTTTAATTTAAAATTTATTTTTATTTTTGTTTTTAATTTTTATTTACTATTATGAGTTCTCACCCCTCTCGCTTTGAGTTTGGTTCCAATGTTGTTGCAAGGAATGGAAATTACAACAGGAACATGCATCAAGGTCAAAACAATCAGAGATGGAAGGAGCCACGAGGATCTGATCAACCCTTTAGGCAACAACACCCTCCAAAATACCATGGACCACGACCGTTCCACAATGCATGTCAAAACAAAAGTTATGGTGGACCTTTCCGTGACAACCAACAACCACCAAACTACTATGGTCAAGAGCCATTCCAGGGAGCATGCCAAGATGATGAATATGGTGAATCCCCTTGTAATTACCAACAAGGCCCACCACATGATTATGAACTGTCTCCTCAACATGACTTTGGACCACCATACTCACAAGCCCCCTACTACCAAACACCATCACATGATTCTAACCCTTATCTACCATACCAACCACCTTATGAGCCAAATACACAGAACCACCCCCATTCCAACACAACTACTCTCATGAACCACCACCTCAATATACACCATCTCCTTATCATTATCAAGATGAACCACCTTCCTATTATGAACCCTCTCTCCCAACCAATGAACCCTCATATCCACCCCAACCTCCAATGGATGACAAACTTAGTGTTATTCTTCAAGGGCAAGAAAAGATGAATAAGAGTGTGCTAAATTTCGCGGCCGCCTTAGGCGAGTTAGTAAATATAATAGCTTCCCGACATCTGAGCACTCAAAGTACTCCCATGGCTACATGTGGAGAATCAAAAGAAGAGCGAAGCATGAAGGAGACACTAGAAACTTCGGTGGACAATGAGGAACATGGCTTTGTATTGGAACAAGTGGAGAAAGCCATAATAGTTACAGAGGAAGAAATGGTTGAAGACTTGGGAGATGCTGAACCTCCATGGGAAAGTCAAGACATAGAGCCTCCTTCCAAGACGGTTACATTTGATGTTGAGGAGGGTGTACAACCTCCAAGGCATATCATGGTTGAAGACTTGGAAGAGGTTGATCAAGAGATGGAGACTAAAGAATCAGAAGCACAGCCTCCCATGCCCTTGGTGAGCAATGAAGAAGAGATTGAATTGGAAGAAAGCTACCAAGAGGAAGAGGTTGATATTGAAGAAACTTGCAAAGAGGTGGAAGTTGTCAGAGAAGATCACAAGGGAGTGGAGCTTGCAAATTCATTAGAAATACCTCCCCCTAAGTTGCCATCATCCTTCACAACATTCAAGTGGGTAAAATTCATATCCCTTAGCTTTCTAATTTCACTTGAATATGGGCTACTGGAGACAGATGGTCAACTTAGAGCTCTTTGTGGCATTAAGAGTAAGAGAAAGATGGTTAGTGGTTAGAGTTGTCAAGCAAGGTTCAACATGGTTAAATGCAAGGTTTGGTGTAGAGCTCAATTAAATGGGTCTAGGAAGTTGTTTGGCCGCTTTAGTGAGAATTCAGATTGCTTGCTACCCGGATGGAATCATAATGATCAACAAGAAAACGGGTGCAAAAGCAAGATTTGGGACCCTGGAATTCATTTTGGCAATCAACACTCTTGGGGCCTTGTCACTTGCTTTAACTTACTTGAAGGCTTTCTGCGCCTAGTTTGGGATCCCGGAGGCCATTGGAATTCCAAACATTGGTAGAGATTTTTGGATGAATACAAGCACAAGCCACCATAACAGGAAGCTCACCAAATGTCCAACTTAAGGACTTTAACTAAAAGTGCTAGGTGGGAGACAACCCACCATGGTATGATCGCTCCTTTTTCATCTTTATTTAGTTTTATTTGTTTTTGAGTTTTATTTTAATTTATTGTATTGAACCTGGAGTTTTGCATAACATTCATATTAGCATTGCATTCTGCATACTGCATTACAAAAAAAATAGAAAGCACGCACGTGACGCGGCAGCATCGCTGAAGCGTCCGCGTCACAAGTGCATTAAAAGGAAAAGAAAAGTGAACAGAGAGTCACGCGAGAGCGTGGCTGGAGGCGTTCCTTAGGCACAAATATGCCCACGCGACCGCGTTGCTCACGCGGCTGCGTCATTTGAAAAACAGTCTCCCCACGCATTCGCGTCACCCACACGAACACGTGGCCCTGTAAAATCGACGTAAATAGGTGTTTGGCAGCAAGTTAGGCTGGAATGGGGCTGGAACGGTGCTATAAGCACAAGCCTTACCACGCGAACGCGTGCCCCACGCGTTCGCGTCGTTTTGCAAATATAGCCATCCACGCGATCGCGTCAACCACGCGACCGCGTCACCCAGATTTTTGGCAAAATGCATTTAAAACAGAGAGTTGCATGACCGCGAGGCTGCCCTCACGCTAATGGCACAAATCACTTCACGCGATCGCGTGACCCACGTGTCCGCGTCACCTGACCTTATCGCGCACCACGCGACCGCGTCCCTCACGCGACCGCGTCGCCTGCGCCGCCAACTTATCCAGATCAGCGCCAATTATCTTATCTTTTCTTTTCTAATCCTAATTTCTTCTATCTTTTCTTCTTTCTTTCTTACTTTATTTCTTTCACTTCTCATTCCTCTTCACTTCCATTCTATTTCATTTAATTTATTTGCATACTTTCATTCATTGCATTATTGGTGTTAGAAATTTATTTGGATTATTAAGGGAATTGTTTGACAATTATATATTACTTTTTATAGGGTTGCTTGCATGTTCAATTTAATACTTTCAATAGCTTATTTACCATGCTTGCTATGTGTTTGTGCAAACGCCCGTATGGCATTATGCACTATTTTTAGATTTTTTTTATTCTACTACTCTAAATGCTTGCTTTTCACAAAACCCTTTTTTATATTTTATTAATTAAATATAATTGTTATTACAAACATGTTGTTAGTTTGAAAGACTTGGTAATCTAACTTGGACATTGAATGCTTGATCTATGCTACTCATGCCTTTGCCAGCATGCCAATAAACATCTTGCATTTAATTGTCATTACATGCACTTACTATATTTCTATTGATGAACTTTTCACATGTAGTCATGACCATGTGTTAACGTCATTTTTCTTTATTGTGCATTGATTACCACCTTTCTCGCTCTCTTCCTTGCTCTAACCCTTAGCTTTAAAAGTTACTTTCTTTTTCTCTTTTCAGGATGGCCACCAAGAAGGGTAAAGAGAAAACTATTCCCAAACCACCGGCAAGGAAAGGAACAAAAAGATCCCCAACTGAGGAACCAGAACCCCTATCCACTTGCACATCTTAGCATGCACCGAGGACGGTGCAATCTTTAAGTGTGGGGAGGTCGATACCGATCTCCATTGGTTAGTTACTCTTCTATCTCAACACTAATGGTTTGTTTTCCTTGTTAGTTGTTGCATTTACATGTTTGATTGCATATTTGTTTGATTTTGTGCATATTTTATCACTTGGTTGAAGAAATATTTTCTTTTTCAAGAAACTTTTTTAAAAAGTATTTCACTAATTTGAATAAAATTTAATGTTAAACTTGTTTGAAGAAATATTATACTGGAACATGATTTAGAGCTCGAACATACAAAAACCAGTGAGATTTTTGAGCCTATTTGATTGGTTGCATTTTATCAACCAAAATTCTGTTTTAGTGTGTATTTTTCTCTCTAAAAATGTGATCTTTGTCTTGCTTAATTCTATATTTCCATTATTTGATGTATACATGCACTTACATGATTGAGGCCTTTGTTTCACTGAGCTTACATACCCATATGGCCTTACCTTTCATTATCCCTTGCAAACCAATTTTGAGCCTATTATACCCCTTTTGTTCTTTACTTTAGCACATTATTAACTCTAAGCGAAAAAAATAATGTCTTTTATTTGAATCCTTGGTTAGCTTAGACTAGTGACAGTGCTTATGATTTAAGTGTGGAGAAATTGGCTTTGGAAACATTTGGTTTGAGAATTGAGTATGTTAGAATTTTCTAAAAATGTGAAAGAAATGTTTAGGACATGTTCATGCATTCAATAATTTAATCATATGCATTGAGAAAAATAAAAGAAAAAAATAATAAATAATATAGATATATATAAAAAAAAGAAGTGAGAAAAAAGAAAAGAAAAAGAGCAAATAAGTAAAAGGGGACAAAATGCTCCAAAGTAAATGATGAAAGCAATGCATATGTACTGTACTCAAAATCGGATGCATGAATATGTGGAAAACATAGTTAATGGGAAGTTAGATTTTGCATTGTAATTACATGGATTGTCATAAGTTAGGTGGGAAAAGTTTAAAGTTAATTATTGATTCAGATTTTAGTCCACTTGGCCAAATACAATCCTACCTTGACCCTAACCCCATTACAATCCTTAAAAGACCTCTTGATATGTGTATATGTGCATTAAATTTTTGTTGATTGTTAGATGAAGAGCAAGCCTTAGAAAGCAAGGTTAGTAGAGAATTGAGAGAATCAAAACCTTAAACACATGAGTGATTAGAGTGTATACACTTCCAGTGAGGGTTCGATGCTCGATTCTTTGTTCCCGGCTTTTATGATCTATTTTCTTCTACAAGTCTATTTGTACTTCATTTTTATGATTTGAATTAGTGAAATCCAGTTCATATTTATTCTTGGAGAATTTATTTACTTTTAAACCAAGTAGGAAAAACCATTCTTCATGTAGTTAGATTCATATAGATAGGTTGCATTTCATACATTCTACCATTCCTCTTCACCCCTTTATAGTTTCTCTTGAGCTTAGCATGAGGGCATGCTAATGTTTAAGTGTGGGGAGGTTGATAAACCACTATTTCATGGTTTATCTTGTGCTCAATTAAGTGGTTTTTATCAACTCTTTACCCACTTATTCATACTATTTGCACGGTTTTATATTTTCCTTCCCAGAATTTGTGCTATGATTGAAAATATGCTTCTTTGGCCTTATATTTGCTAATATTAATCCTCTCTTATTACCATTACATGCCTTAATATGTGTGTTAAGTGATTTCAGAGATTACAGGGCAGGAATGACTCAGAGGATGGAAAGGAAGCTTGCAAAGGTGGAAAGAATACAAGAAGTTGGAGAAATTGCTAAGCTCTCCAGCCTGACCTCTTCGCACTCAAACGGCTATAACTTTAGCTATAGAGGTCCAAATGACATGGTTTCAGTTGCGTTGGAAAGCTAACGTCTGGGGCTTCGATTTGATATATAATATGCTATAGTTTCTCTGACGCTAGGCAATGCGAACGCACGCTCCACGTGGACGCGTCGCAGTGACAAAAAATCAGCGTGTTTGAATTCGCAACCAGCGAATTCTGGGTTGTTTCTGACCCAGTTTTCGGCCCAGAAAACACAGATTAGAGGCTATAAAGTGGGGGAATGCATTCATATCATCAGCTCATCATTTATAATTTTTAGTTTTAGATGTAATTTTTAGAGAGAGAGGTTCTCTCCTCTCTCTTAGGATTAGGATTTAGAATTTTTATTATGTTTAAGCTATGATCTCTTCATTCCAGGTTATATGTTTCTTCAATATTTAAATTCTACTTTTATTTACTCTAATACTTTTATTTGTATTTGAATTATGTTTCCCAATTGACTTATGAACCTTTCCATGTTAAAGTTGAATTTATGTTTAGACGTAATTTGATGTGTTTCAGATTTATGAATGCTTTTAATTTAATTTAGAATTTTTCCTTTTGGCTTTGGTTGAGTCATTGGAGATACTTGAGTTATCAAACTCATTGTTGATTGAAAATTGGAATTCTTCAAGAATTAATTCGAGTTCCACTAACTCTAGCCTTTCCCAAGGAAAGACTAGGACGTGAGGAATCAAAATTAATTCATCCACTTAACTTACCTTCATAGTTAGAGGTTAACAAAGTGGGAGAAAAATCCAATTCTCATCACAATTGATAAGGATAACTAGGATAGGACTTCCAGTTCTTATACCTTGCCAAGAAATTTTTATTATTGTTAATTTATTTTAGTTGTCATTTAAATTACCTGTCCCTTATTTCAAAAACCCCCAATTTACAAAACTCATAACCAATAATAAGAACATACTTCCCTGTAATTCTTTGAGAAGATGACCCGAGGTTTAAATACTTCGGTTATCAATTTTAAAGGGGTTTGTTACTTGTGACAACCAAAACGTTTGTACGAAAGGTTGATTGCTTGGTTTAGAAACTATACTTGCAACGAGAATTTATTCTGAATTCTAAACCGTCAATCTTCCGTTCTTCAACCATCTAGGTCGGACAATGATTTCGCGCTTTGTCAAGTTTAAATTGGTGCGTGTAGTAGAATAGTCAATTGTAGAACATAGGATAAATGATGAATTATCATTAATAAAAAATGATTTACAAATACTATTTTGCTACTAAGAATTTTTCTATCTTTAACTCCTAGCAATTGCTATGATGCATTATTAAAACCCCCTTCAAGAAAACCCTTCTTGGAAAAAAAATCATGAAGTCGGGAAAAAGAGTACACTAAGGAGTAAGGTTCGCTTTCTAGCTATAGTATCTTTTCATATTACATGCATGCCACGACCTAGGGAGCTTGTTTCCTTGTAGGTCAGACAATTTGTAGTAACCTTTTTCCAAGACTTCAACGACCTTGTAAGGTCCTTTTTAATATTTGCAGCCAACTTTTCTTCGCCCGACTTGTGTACTCCAATGTCATTTCTGATCAGTATAAGGTCATTTATGGCGAAACTTCTTCTGATGGCTTTCTTGTTGTACCTTGTGGATATCCTTTGTTTCAATGCTTTCTCCCTTATCCGAGCTTGCTCCCGAATTTTTGGGAGGAGGTCGAGCTCTTCCTTTTGAGTTTGGATGTTTTCCACTTCATTGTAGAATCTTACCCTTGGTCTTTCTCTATTTACTTCAATAGAAATCATAGCTTCTATTCCATAAGTAAGTCAGAATAGAGATTCTCCCATTGTGGAATAGGGAGTTGTCTGATATGCCCATAGAACTTGAGGGAGCTCCTCAGCACATGCTCCTTTTGCATCTTGTAGTCTTCTTTTGAGCCTGCCAATATGACTTTATTCGTATCTTCTGCTTGTCTATTGGTCTAAAGGTGCTCTACTGATGTGAATTAATGTTTAGTTTTAAGGCTTGCTACCAGGCTTCTGAAGGTCTAATCGGTAAACTGGGAGCCATTGTCCGTCGTGATGGAGTATGTGACTCCAAATTGGGTGACAATATTTTTGTAGAGGAATTTCTGACTTCTTTAGTCTGTGATAGTTGCCAAAGATTCTGCCTCAATCTACTCAGTAAAATAGTCAATCTCGATTATGAGGTATTTCACTTGTCCGGGTGCTTAGGAAAACGGTCCAAGCAGGTCTAAACCCCAAAGCCAAGAGTAGAAATCTACTCCATAATCATAAGATGCATTTTCACAAACACCTTGTGTGCACTGATAAACCCATATTTCATGAGTTCTTTTGTGCTTAATTTGAGTGATTTATACAATCCTTCACCTACTTATTCACATTAATTACATGGTTTTACTTTCACTTCCTTATTATGTGATGTAAATGAAAAACATGTTTCCTAAGCTTTAAAATTAATTAATTTAATTACCTTTATTTCCATTCGATGCCGTGATCAGTGTGTTGAGTAGTTTCAGATTTTCTAAGGCAGAATGACTTAAAGGACGGAAAAGGAAACATACAAAAATGGAAGAAGAAAGCAAAACGGAGCATTAAGGAAACTGGTATCCACGCGATCGCATGGATGACGTGATCGCGTGCCAAGCACGAATCAGCAGCGACGCGGCCGCATGACTGACGCGACCGCGCGCCTTAAGCAGAACGCACATGACGCGGTCGCATGACTGACGCGACCGCGTGGCAAGAAAAAGCTCCAAATGACGCGACCGCGTGACCCACGCGGACGCATGACAGAGGCCACGTATCAGAATTTACAGAATACGCCTCCAGCGAATTCTGAAGCCCTTTTTGGCCCAGATCCAAGTACAGACAGCATAGACCAGAGATTATAAAGTGTGGAAATGCATCCATTCAAAGGAGAGCTCACATATTTTACTTTTCAATGATTTAGATTTAGTTGAGAGGGAGATCTTCTCTCTCTCTCTCTCTTAGGATTTAGGATTTCTTCTTGTTTTAAGAGTGACTCTCAATCCAGGTTTTATATTTCTTTGTTTTAAACTTCCCTTTCACTTTATTTATTTATTTCAGTATCTGAGTTGGCTATTTACCTTTATAATTGAATTTATGAATCTCTTCCATGTTACAGACTGTTATTTGAATTAATGATAATTGAGGTATTTTCAGTTTATGATTGTTCTCTTTGATTTAAGTTACCATTGCTTCCCATCTAAGGATATTTTTATTATTCTAGCAATTTTACTTTTTTTCCCTTTTGGTCCTGGTTAAGAATTCAGTAACTCAACAATTATTAAACTCAACCTAATTGATAATCGTTATCTTGCTAATTGAGCTGAACTTAAGTAATCCCAACCTTTTCTTAGGAAATAAATAGGATTCAAAGGTCAATTTAATTAGTCCCTTGACTTTCCTTTGCCCTAGTACAGGTTGATCAAGTGGAGTTTAGATTCAACTTTCATTATAGTTGAGAGAGATAACTACGTTGGACCTCCAACTTCTCTTACCTTGCCAAAAGTCTGCTTTACAGTATTTATTTATTTTGATTGCCATTTACTTTACTTGTCATTCAAATTACTTGCTTCTCATCTTTTAAACCGCGCTTACAACCTTTATAGCCAATAATAAGAACATACTTCCTCGCAGTTCCTTGAGAAGACGACCCGAGGTTTGAATACTCGGTTAACAATTTCTAAAGGGGTTTGTTACTTGTGACACCCAACACGTTTGTATGAAAGGACTTTTGAAGGTTTAGAAACTATACTTGCAACGAGGATTTATCCACAAATTTCTAGACCACGCAAAAGTTATTCTCATCAAAATGGCGCCGTTGCCGGGAAACTGCTAACGTGTGCCTTATTATTGGTTATTGTAAATATTTTTCTTTTGCTTGCTTATTTATTTTTGTTTTTCCTTTTCATCTTTATTTGCTACTATGAACTCTCACCCCTCTCGCTTTGAGTTTGGTTCTAATATTGTTAAAGGAAATAGAAGTTACAGCAGAAATGTGTACCAAGGTCAGACCAATCAAGGATGGATGGAACCAAGGGGATCTAATCAACCCTTTTGGCAGCAACACCCTCCGAGATATCCTGGACAAAGACCATTCTACAGTGCATACCCAGCTGAAAGACATGGTGGACAACCTTGTAACTACCAACAAGCCCCACCCCGTGCATATAAACCATCCTTTCAACATAACCTCGAACCACCACACTCATAAGCTTCTCTTCACCATTCGCCACCATATGATCCTTCCTTACCCCAATACCAATCCGATCGCTCCCAATCATTACCACTTTCCTTTGTATCATGTCCAAGTCCAGCAACCCGAGAAGCAGAGGATCGCCTAAGGGAAACAGTAATTAAATTTCAAACAACCATTCAACAACTGGAGCAAGCGATAATTCAATGGGCTTCTAGGCGCTCAAATACACAAGGATCAGCCACAGCTCCATGTGAACAGCCCAATGAAGAGCAGAGCATGAAGGAATTACCAGAAACTCCAGTGGACAAGACAGAGCATGAATTTGTACTAGAACAATTAGAAGAAGCTGTCATTGTTCAAGAAAAAGAGTTGGTTGAAGACCTAGGAGATGCTGAACCTCCATGGGAATCCAGAATTGAGGAAAACTCCGTCCAGGATGCTACAGTTGGTGCTAAAGAGGATACTGTACAATCTCCAAGGCAAATCGTTATGAAGAATCAGATGGAATAATCCAAGAAACAAATTCCCTCGATAATGATAGTCACAAGTCTAACTCTCTTAGTGATGAACTTGCATCCGCAAGTGAATTCTCTGAGATCGAAGAATCTTCCCCAAGTGAATATGAAGATGATGCGGAGGTAGATTTCTCTCAACCTCCAATCTATGACTCAAGTGATGAGGAAGACATAGAAGACTTTGACCAGGACATAGATACAATTGAAGATCTTTGTAAAGAAGTGGAGGAATTCACAGAAGAGCACAAGGAAACGAAACTTGCAGAACCACCAAAAACACCTATCCCAAGGCCGTTACCACCTAATACAAGCTTCAAGTGGGTACAATCCTTAACTTATAACTTTACTTATTCACTTGAATATGGTTTGCTTGAAACAGATGGCCAGCTTAGAGCTCTCTGCGGCTTTAAGAGTAAGAAGGAAATGGCTCGTACTCAGAACTGGTGCACAAGGTTCAATAAGGCTCCACGCTTCACCTCGAAGTACACGGATTGGTATCATGCTCAATTACATGGATCAGGGAAAATGTTTGGTCACCACGGTGAGATTCTACTTTTTAACCCGCCCGAATGGAAACATGTAGATCAAGACGGAGGTGAATTTAAAAGCAAGGCTTGGAATCCTGGACTCTATCCTGACATTCGTCGTCCCGGGAGCCTGAAAATCTGTTTGGAGCTGCTCAGAAGCTTTGCATGCTTGGTGTGAGACCCCGGAGGCTATTGGCATTCCAAGCACTGGTGGAAATTTTTAGATGAATTTAAACATAAGCCACCATAACAGGATACTCATCCAATGTCCAACTTAAGGACTTTAACTAAAAGTGCTAGGTGGGAGACAACCCACCATGGTATGGTCGCTTCTTTTTCAATTTATTTCTTGTTAATTGCTTTCATTTTTTCTTTTTCATTTTAATTTATTAAACCTGGAATCATGCATAGCATTCATGTTAATCATTGCATTCTGCATTTTTCATGTATATATAAAAAAAAAGGGGTGCACGACGCGACCGCCTGCCCCATGCGCTTGCGTCATAATGCGAAAAAACACCACCCGCGCGACCGCGTGACCTACGCGGCCACGTAATATATATATCGGCGTAAGGATCCAACGAACAGAAAGTTAGGCTGGAATCGTGCGGCCCTTGTACGTTTTGCACAAATTGGCCCACGCGATCGCATGCCCCATGCGATCGCGTCACTTGCACAATACCAATCCCACGCGACCGCGTGAGCGACGCGATCGCGTCACATGGATTGCACATCACCCCAAAAGGAGACAGAGAGTTGCGCTAAAACGGCGCTGGAGTATTGCGTTTAGCACGAATTCCAGTGACGCGATCGCGCGACCCACGCGATCGCGTCACCCTTCTTTCCCCCTTCTCATGCGATCGCGCGCCCCACGCGATCGCGTCACTCCCATCCGTTCGTCGTTTTTCTGTAATTTTTTCCGTTTCTATTCATCATTAGGATAGATAGATATGCATGCTGTAGTGGATTTTTAGGTTGTTAGGTAGCTTAGGCTATGGTTAGTGGATCTAGGTCTGTTTACTTGCACTGTTCCTGTTTATATTTTATCATAACTGCAATTCTGCTGTTCCTGTGACCTCGTTCATATGCTGTGATTTCTTGCAATTGCTGCTTGTTACTCTAAAATTTCCTGTTTCTATTCATTACTGGTAACTGCAGCAAGTTTTAATTCATATGAACTGCTCTGATTGCTGTTTATTTTCCAGGACAATCCAATTTTAGCCGGAATGCTGCCCAAATTTTTTGTGAATTGTTTTCATTCATGCTCTGGTTTGGCATTTCTGAACTCTGTTTTACTCTGCTTTACCCAAACTATTTCATGAATGTTATGGCAGACTTTCTTATCCTCTTTGATTTCCTGGCTCATAAACTGCATTTGTGATTCACTGATTCCAATTTTTGCTTTCTTTATTTCTATTCGAATTAGCATCACCCTGTTTTCCTTATTCGATTATGAGTACTTCTATTCTTACCTGTGAATCCTTGTTATATGGAATTTTTCTATGCCACTTACTTTAACCCGCACTTTACTAACTAACTAATTTTAATTTACTAATTTCTTTTTCAAATTCTAACCATACTAACCCTTTTAATCTCTTTTCTGATTATTTTCACTTTCCTCTAACTTTCTCACCATGGCATATTGATTATTTTTCCATTTAACATGAATTCAATCACATTTCATTTACTCATTTTCCTTATTCTATTTCTCCCTTGCCGCTTTGAGTTTCCTTTGTTTAATTGCCTATTTGCTTTCCTATTTTATCCATATCCTGGTTTTCTGTTTTTTTTTTCAGGATGTCTGCCTCACAAAGGAAAGAAAAAGGCAAGGCTACTGGCAAGCGCAAGAGAGGAGATTCCTCCCAGTCCATCATTGCTCTAATGCACAATTCTTCATGGCGGGAGAAGAACTTCACACAGCAGGAAAAAGCTGACCAGCTGCTCCCTGCGAATGATCCTCTAAAATTTGCAAACCGGTACTGTGAGCTGAAGTACCCGACTTTTGCAAACTCTAGAAATCTATACCTGGAATGAACTCTGAAGATTCCAGAAGCACTCCAGCAGTACACCACTGAACAAATCAAGCAAAGGGGCTGGTTCTTTCTGGAAAGAACACTGACAGAGGTCAATTCATCTTGGGTCCGGGAATTCTACTGCAACTACTACCTCACCACCCTAGATGCAGTGAACCTGAGAGGAAAACAAATTCTGGTCACTGAAGAGGCCTTAGAGGACATTCTCCGGCTCCCAGCCAAGTCCGATCAGCCTGATGGTTATTCAAAGGCTGAGGAGGACATGCATCAGATGCAGTTTGATTGGGATGCCGTGAAGGCACGGATAGCTCTCGACCTGCTAGTTCCTTGGGAGATGGGTCAGGACACTACCATGCTTAGAGGAATCAAGAGAGCATACTTAAACGATGAGGCTCGGTTATGGCATCAGATCTTGAGTAATTATGTGATGCCGAGTACTCACGAGACGGAGATCCCGGCTGCTATGATCACCCTCCTTTGGTGTGTGTTGGAGGGTAAGGACCTTTATCTGCCATGTTTCATTCGGCACTATATGGCCAGGGTCCACGTGCGAGGCACCCTCCCTTTTCCGTATCTGGTTACACAGCTTGGCCGTCAAGCTGACGTGCCATGGGAGGATGCCGATGAGAGACCACCAGCGGCAGATTGCAGGAAGATCATTCCGCACAGCCGGAACTTCTTAGCCTTGGGCCACAGACCACCACCATTCACTGCTACTGATGCGACAGCTCCACCGTCTGCTGGACCCTCTTCCTCCACTGCTGCACCACCTACCCCTGCTACCACCACTGCACCTCCACCTGCCACAGAGCCTGTCTATCATCTAGTGCACCACTTGTTCCGACGACTTGACCAGATGGAGCGTTGCAACAAGCGACGCTATGAGCACCTAAAGCTGATGATACGATCCGGTGACATCCCCTCCGAGCTTGACACACCATCCGAGGCATTTGAGGAGGAGGCGGATGCACCCGAGGCAGAGACCCATCCCCAAGAGGCAGCACCAGCCGCACCACAGGCAGCGGTCCCACATCAGATTGAGGCTGCGGATCTTGAGATCCCGATCCAGTCAGCACCTCCTCCACAGCAGCCAGACCCTCAGCCCACCACCACCACTGAGACTCCAGCTACCATCCCTCCCAATAATGACACTCCTTCACACCCGGCTTGATTGAGCATCGGGGACGATGCTTCCTTTTAAATGTGGGGAGGTCGCCATCTCTGGCGTTTATTTTGGTGAACCACTACATCTTTTTTCTTTTATTTTGGATATTTTTTGTATTTTTCTTTTTACTGTTATTTTTTTAGTACTTATACATTGCTCTTATGTATTTCTACTCTATTTTCTGCATTTTGCATCTTTAGTTCATATTTTAGCCATTTAGTTTATTTTAGTTATTTAGTTTAGTTTACAATTCTGATTTATTAGTGGATTAATTAGTATAGTTTACCCTTTTTAGCATAAGATAGTATAGTTTAAATTGAAAAATATAAAAAGGAAGTAAGCTAGGAAATTGAACATATCAGATTTAAATCCACAAACCTTATATATAGCATTACATGATGTAGTTAAGCTGACAACATTTCATCAAGGAGGAACATTAAAACTTTAAAAGCTACCCTAAATAATTTTTTTTATGAGAATAATGGGAATTTTTAACTAAACCTGCATACAACATATAAATGATATATGATGCTTGAGTTAGAGAACACACAGCCTGTGAGTCTTGAGCTTAATTGTAAGGTTGCATTCAAACTATAATTTCATTTCTGTGTGTTTCATTTCTTTTTATTCTGATGTTCTTTACTTTGCTTTAATCTATATGTCCAATTATAGAATATAGAATAGATACATACCAAGAGAATGATTGAGACCATCATTTGATTTCAGCTCACTTACCCCAAATTAGCCTACCTCTTACATCACCCTTGTTAGCCCCCTTGAGCCTTTTAAAACCCCTTTATTCTATTTAGCCAAATTACTAGCCTTAAGCAGGAAAAACAAAAAAATATCCCAAGTGAATCCTTGGTTAGCTTAAGATAGAAAATCATGAATAGAGTTAAATGTGGGAAACCTTTTGGGAACATGGATGATAGAAACAAAAGGTAGAGAAGTAAAAAGGAATAAAATAAAATTTGGGAAGCATGCTCATGAGAAAATCTAAGTGATTCAATTACCATGTGCATTAAAAAAAAAGAGAAAGAGAGTTATTTTTCAGCATCTAAATAAAAGGGGATACAAAAGAAATTCCCCAATGAAAACAATGCACATGGGATAAAAATAAAAAGTGAAACATGAGCATGTAACAATAAGTGGGATAATATGGGAAAATAGGTAAAGAGATTTTTGTTTTACTAGATATGTATGTTAGGTGAGATCTTAGTCTAATTAAGGATTCACTTATTAGCTCACTTGACCCTATACATAATCCTTACCTTTACCTTGACCCCATTACAACCTCAATTAAAGACCTCATGAATTTTTGGTATGACTATATTCTATAATTGTTGATTGGTTAGATGAAGAACAAAGCTATAGAAAGTAAGAATAAAAAGAAAAATAGAGTGAATAAACCCAATAAACACTGAGTGACTAGAGAGTAAACACAAAATCCAGTGAGGGTTCAATAACTCATCAACATATATCTGTACTTAATTTACTAATTGTTTTGCAAGTTTGTACAATGTTTTTTTTTTCCATCTCATTTGCTAAAATGCTTTATTATTTAAGGGTTGGCTATATATATATACATGACTCCTTGAGAATGTGAATTAACTTGGCTACATGTAAGCTTTATATATGAGTAAATAAATTAGAGTTGCATGATGCATCATTCATTTAGGTAGTTACATTTAAATTAGGTTGCATTGCATGAATATTCCATCATTTTAACCTTAATTATTTACCTTGGATTTAGCATGAGGACATGCTAGTGTTTAAATGTGGGGAGGTTGATAAACCCATATTTCATGAGTTCTTTTGTGCTTAATTTGAGTGATTTATACAATCCTTCACCTACTTATTCACATTAATTACATGGTTTTACTTTCCCTTCCTTATTATGTGATGTAAATGAAAAACATGTTTCCTAAGCTTTAAAATTAATTAATTTAATTACCTTTATTTCCATTCGATGTCGTGATCAGTGTGTTGAGTAGTTTCAGATTTTCTAAGGCAGAATGACTTAAAGGACGGAAAAGGAAACATACAAAAATAGAAGGAAAAAGCAAAACGGAGCTTTAAGGAAACTGGTATCCACGCGATCGCATGGATGACGCGATCGCGTGCCAAGCACGAATCAGCAGCGACGCGGCTGCATGACTGACGCGGTCGCATGACTGACGTGACTGCGTGGCAAGGAAAAGCTCCAAATGACGCGACCGCGTGACCCACGCGGACGCGTGACAGAGGCCACGTATCAGAATTTAAAGAATACGCCCCCAGCGAATTCTGAAGCCCTTTTTGGCCCAAATCCAAGTACAGACAGCATAGACCAGAGATTATAAAGTGTGGAAATGCATCCATTCAAAGGAGAGCTCGTATATTTTACTTTTCAATGATTTAGATTTAGTTGAGAGGGAGATCTTCTCTCTCTCTCTCTCTTAGGATTTAGATTTAGGATTTCTTCTTTTTTAAGAGTGACTCTCAATCCAGATTTTACGTTCTTTGTTTTAGCTTTCTTTTACTTTTATTCCCGCACTTGAATTAATCATTGAATTTATGAATTCTTCCATGTTACAGACTGTTATTTAAATTAATGATATTTGAGGTATTTTCAGTTTATGATTGTTCTCTTTGATTTAAATTACCATTGCTTCCCATCTAAGGATATTTTTATTATTCCAGCAATTTTACTTTTTTTCCCTTTTGGTCCTGGTTAAGAATTCAGTAACTCAACAGTTATTAAACTCAACCTAATTGATAATCGTTATCTTGCTAATTGAGCTGAACTTAAGTAATCCCAACCTTTTCTTAGGAAATAAATAGGATTCAAAGGTCAATTTAATTAGTCCCTTGACTTTTCTTTGCCCTAGTACAGGTTGATCAAGTGGAGTTTAGATTCAACTTTCATTATAGTTGAGAGAGATAACTACGTTGGACCTCCAACTTCTCTTACCTTGCCAAAAGTCTGCTTTACAGTATTTATTTATTTTGATTGCCATTTACTTTACTTGTCATTCAAATTACTTGCTTCTCATCTTTTAAACCCCGCTTACAACCTTTATAGCCAATAATAAGAACATACTTCCTCGCAGTTCCTTGAGAAGACGACCCGAGGTTTGAATACTCGGTTAACAATTTCTAAAGGGGTCTGTTACTTGTGACACCCAACACGTTTGTATGAAAGGACTTTTGAAGGTTTAGAAACTATACTTACAACGAGGATTTATCCGTAAATTTCTAGACCACGCAAAAGTTATTCTCATCATGCACTAAACGAAGACATTATAAAATTGCGAAATAAATCCAAATCAAAGCTACCTACTAACAATAATTTCTAATAATAAACCAAATAACACCAATGAACATGAAAGAAAACTCAATGCATTAAGAGAAATTAATTCCAACAAGACCCAAATTCAAAACTCAAAATGACTAAAGTTGTAATAGTGCTAAGTAAAATTAAAGAGTAGAAACTACAATTAAAGCAACAAAAACTGAAATTAAGAAGGATCTAATTCAAGAATTCAAGTGAAAATGAACAAAAAACACTAAAACCTAGAGAGAAGTGAGAGTTTCTCTCTCTAGAATTCAAAACTATGTTAAAAGTAGACTAATGGCATGTATTTCTCATCCTCCTTCACTGGAAGCCTCTAACCTACAAAATGGCCTTGAAACTGGGAAGCAAGAGGTCTGAAATCGCCCCCAATGTGTTCCCTTTAATGAGGCACATGTCGCTTGTCGCATCGGTCAGCTGCTACACCTGGTCACGGTACGCATCAGTCACGTGTACGCATCGATACCAGCTTCTCAATTCTTCTATTTCTTGTGTTCCTTCCTCTTTTACATTCTTTCTTTCCATCCTCTAAGCCATTCTTGCCCAATAAACCCTGAAATCACTTAACAAACGCATCACAGCATCGAATGACAATAAGAGAGGATTAAGAATTGGCATTTTTAAGGTCATAGAAGCATGTTTTGAACCATAACACACAATTAGGAAGAAATCTTAAAAATATGCAATTTATATGAATAAATATGATAAGAGTTGACAAAATTCACTCAATTCAATCCAAAATAACCCGTAAAATTGTGGTTTATCAAGCGTTCGATTTGTTGATTTCTTTGGCCGCTGATGGTGTGTGAAGAGTTTCCTAGATTAGCCCTTTATTGTTGTCCCCTGGCTTTGTGCTAGCCAATTTAGAGAGGACATTAGCTCAGCAATTGAGCTTCCGAGTTATATGCCTGACCTCTATTTCTAGGAACTATGCTAGTTGTCCTAGTGTTTTTCCCAAGTACCTCTTCATGTTAGGATCTTTGGCATGGTAATCCCCATTTATCTGAGAGGTTATCACTTGGAAGTCACTAAACACTGTGACTTTTGATGCTCCAACTTCTTTGACTAGCCTTAAACAAACAGGCTGGTTTCATATTCAACTTGGTTGCTGGAGGCTAGAAATTCAAATTTTAATGAAAGCTCTACTCGAGCTCCTTCCTCATTCTCGAGAATGATTTTTGCTCCACTACCAGCTTTATTTGATGATCCATATACAAATAATTGCCAAGTTTCAGGGCTTCCTTGTAGTTTGTCTATGTATTCAGCTAAGAAGTCGGCCAGATATTAAGATTTGATAACTGCACGAGCTTCATACTTGAGGTCGAACTCGGATAATTTCATGCCCAATTGTAACATCTGACCTGCAATATTCATCTTTTGAAGGATATGCCTCATAGGATGATTAGTTCGGACTCTGATGGTATGAATTTGGAAGTAAGATTGGAGTCTTTTAGAAGCTAGGATGAGGGCATAGGAAAATTTTTCTATTTTTTGATAGTTCAATTCTGCCCTTTGTGACGCCTTACTCGTGAAGTACACAGGTCGCTGTCGATCCTTATTTTCTCGGATGAGGGCAGAGGCGATGGCCTTGTTTGCTATGGCTAGGTACATTACAAGTTCTTCTACTTCTTTGGGTCAGGTTAGGATAGGTGGATGGCTTAAGAATTTTTTTAAGTCTTGAAAGGCTTGCTCACATTCTTAAGTCCACTGGAACTGATATCCCTTTTTGAATACGGAGAATAAAGGCAATGATTTCAAAGCTGGCCCTGTGGTATACGAAATTGTTACTCAGGTTGTGAATTGTTGTTTGAAATTGATTCCCTGGCAATGGCACCAAAAACGGATGCACAGAACCATGGTCTAAACATATCTTCACAACTTCGCATAACTAACCAGCAAGTGCACTGGGTCGTCCAAGTAATACCTTACGTGAGTAAGGGTCGAATCCCACGGAGATTGTTGGTATGAAGCAAGCTATAGTAACCTTGTAAATCTCAGTCAGGCAAATATAAAATAGTAATGGGGTTTTCAAAATTAAGTAATAAAAGAAGGATAGAAATACTTATGTAAATCATTGGTGAGAATTTCAGATAAGCGTATGGAGATGCAATCGTTCCTCTGAACCTCTGCTTTCCTGCTGTCTTCATCCAATCAGTCTTACTCCTTTCTATGGCTGGCTTTATGTAAGGATGTCACCGGTGCCAATGGCTACTTTCAATCCTCTCGGGAAAATGGTCCAAATGCTCTGTCACAGCACGGCTAATCGTTTGGAGGCATCACCCTTGTCGTTGGTTGCATCCTATTCCTCTCTGTGAAAATGGTCCGATGCGCTGTCACTGCATGGCTAATCATCTTGGAGGTTCTCGGTCATACTGGAATAGGATTTACTATCCTTTTGCGTCTGTCACTACGCCCAGCACTCACGAGTTTGGAGTTCGTCACAGTCATTCAATCCCAGAGTCCTACTCGGAATACCACGGACAAGGTTTAGACTTTCCAGACTCTCATGAATGCCGCCATCAATCTAGCTTACACCACAAAGACACTAATAACTCGGACTCGGTCCCCTGTATTAGATATCCAAGAGATATCCATTCAATCTGATGTAGAACGGAAGTGGTTGTCAGGCACGCATTCATAGGGAATGATGATGATTGTCACGTTCATCACATTCAGGTTGAAGTGCGAATGAATATCTTAGAAGCGGAACAAGTTGAATTGAATAGAAAACAGTAGTACTTTGCATTAATCTTTGAGGAACAGCAGAGCTCCACACCTTAATCTATGGAGTGCAGAAACTCTACCGTTGAAAATACATAAGTAATTAAGGTCCAGGCATGGCCGAATGGCCAGCCCCCAAACGTGATCAATAGATCAAAAGATAATCCAAAGATGTCTAATACAATAGTAAAAAGTCCTATTTATAATAAACTAGCTACTAGGGTTTACAGAAGTAAGTAATTGATGCATAAATCCACTTCCGGGGCCCACTTAGTGTGTGCTTGGGCTGAGCTTGAGTGTTACACGTGTAGAGGTTATTCCTGGAGTTGAACGCCAGCTTTTGTGCCAGTTTGGGCGTTGAACTCCACTTTGCAGCTTGTTTCTGGCGCTGGACGCCAGAATTAGGCAGAGGGCTGGCGTTGAACGCCAGTTTGCGTCATCTAAACTTGAGCAGAGTATGGACTATTATATATTTCTGAAAAGTCCTGGATGTCTACTTTCCAACGCAATTGGAAGCGCGCCATTTTGAGTTCTGTAGCTCCAGAAAATCCACTTTGAGTGCAGGGAGGTCAGAATCCAACAGCATCAACAGTCCTTCTTCAACCTCTGAATCTGATTTTTGCTCAAGTCCCTCAATTTCAGCCAGAAAATACCTAAAATCACAGAAAAACACACAAACTCATAGTAAAGTCCAGAAATGTGAATTTAACATAAAAACTAATGAAAACATCCCTAAAAGTAACTAGATTCTACTAAAAACATACTAAAAACAATGCCAAAAAGCGTATAAATTATCCGCTCATCACAACACCAAACTTAAATTGTTGCTTGCACCCAAGCAACTGAAAATCAAATAGGATAAATAGAAGAGAATATACTATAAATTCCAAACTATCAATGAAACATAGCTCCAATCAGATGAGCGGGACTTATAGCTTTTTGCCTCTTAAATAGTTTTGGCATCTTACTTTATCCATTGAAGTTCAGAATGATTGGCTTCTATAGGAACTCAGAGTTCAGATAGTGTTATTGATTCTCCTAGTTCAGTATGATGATTCTTGAACACAGCTATTTTATGAGTCTTGGCCGTGGCCCTAAGCACTTTGTTTTCCGGTATTACCACCAGATACATAAATGCCACAGACACATAATTGGGTGAACCTTTTTAGATTGTGACTCAGCTTTGCTACCCATGTGGAAGTAATGGAAGTAATTGTCTTCCCTTTCCTCTTTCTTGAGGTTTCTCTGGCCTTAGGTGCCATTAATGGTTATGGAAAAACAAAAAAGCTATGCTTTTACCACACCAAACTTAGAATGTTGCTCGCCCTCGAGCAAAAGAAGAAAGAGTAGAAGGAGAAGAAGAAGAAGATATGGAGAAGATGGAGGGATGTGTGTATTCGGCCATATGGGTGGGATTGGGTAGGGAAGAGATGTTGAATTTTGAAGGTAGGTGGGTGTATAGATGTGAGTGGTAAATGGAAAACAGAAGGGATGACCATGAATGGAAAGAGAGAGGGTGAGGTAGGTGGGGATCCTGTGGGATCCATAGATCCTGAGGTGTTCAAGGATTTACACCCTTGCACCAAATTAGGCATGCAAAATGCCCTTGCACACAATTCTGGGCGTTCAGCGCCAGATTGGTGCTTGTTCTGGGTGTTCAGCGCCAGCTCTTCTCCAGGGTGCAATTCTGGCGTTCAAACGCCCAGATGCTGCCCATTTCTGGTGTTCAGCGCCAGAACCATGCTCTGTTCTGGCGTTGAACGCCCAAAACATGCTTCTTATTGGCGTTTAAACGCCAGTAAGGTCTTCCTCCAGGGTGTGATTTTTCTTCTGCTATTTTTTTTTTATTCCGTTTTCAATTTTTATATTTATTTTGTGACTCCACATGATCATGAACCTAATAACATGAAAAACAATGAAAATTAGATAACTAAACATTGGGTTGCCTCCCAACAAGCGCTTCTTTAATGTCAATAGCTTGACAGTGGGCTCTCATGGAGCCTCACAGATGTACAGAGCTTTGTTGAGACCTCCCAACACCAAACTTAGAGTTTGGATATGGGGGTTTGACACCAAACTTAGAGTTTGGTTGTGGCCTCCCAACACCAGACTTAGAGTTTGACTGTGGGGGCTCTGGTTGACTCTGTTTTGAGAGAAGCTTTTTATGCTTCCTCTCCATGTTTACAGAAGGGTAACCTTGAGTTGTAAACACAAGGGAGTCCCCATTCAATTGAAGGACTAATTCACCTCTGTCAACATCAATCACAGCTCTTGCTGTGGCTAGGAAGGGTCTTCCAAGGATGATGGATTCATCCTCATTCTTCCCAGTATCCAAGACTATGAAATCAGCAGGGATGTAGAGGCCTTCAACCTTTACTAACACATCCTCTACTTGTCCATAAGCCTGTTTTCTTGAATTGTCTGCCATCTCTAATGAGATTTTAGCCGCTTGCACCCCATAGATTCCCAGTTTCTCTATTACAGAGAGGGGCATGAGGTTTATTCCTGAACCAAGATCACACAGAGCCTTAAAGATCATGGTGCTTATGGTATAAGGTATTATGAACTTTCCAGGATCCTGTCTCTTCTGAGGCAATGTCAGTTGATCCAGATCACTTAGTTCATTGGTGAACAAGGGAGGTTCATCTTCCCAAGTCTCAATGCCAAATAATTTGGCATTTAGCTTCATGATTGCACCAAGGAACTTGGCAGCTTGCTCTTCAGTAACATCATCATTCTCTTCAGAAGAGGAATACTCATCAGAGATCATGAATGGCATAAGGAAGTTCAATGGAATCTCTATGGTCTCTAGATGAGTCTCAGATTCCTTTGGTTCCTCAGAGGGAAACTCCTTATTGATCACTGGACGTCCCAGGAGGTCTTCCTCCTTGGGATTCACGTCCTCTCCTTCCTTCACAGGTTCGGCCATGGTGATTAATTCAATGGCCTTGCACTCTCCTTTTGGACTTTCTTCTGTATTGCTTGGGAGAGTACTAGGAGGGATTTCAGTGATCCTTTTACTCAGCTGGCCCACTTGTGCCTCCAAATTTCTAATGGATGACCTTGTTTCATTCATGAAACTTACAGTGGCCTTGGATAGATCAGAGACTAAGTTTGCTAAATTAGAGGTATTTTGTTCAGAGTTCTCTGTCTGTTGCTGAGTGGATGATGGAAAAGGTTTATTATTGTTAAACCTGTTTCTTCCACCATTATTAAAGCCTTGTTGAGGCCTTTGATCCTTCCATGAGAGATTTGGATGATTTCTCCATGATGGATTATAGGTGTTTCCATATGGTTCACCCATGTAATTTACCTCTGCTATTGCAGGGTTCTCAGGATCATAAGCTTCTTCTTCATAAGAAGCCTCTTGAGTACTGTTGGATGCAGCTTGCATTCCAGTCAGATTCTGAGAAATTAGATTGACTTGCTGAGTCAATATTTTATTCTGAGCCAGTATGGCGTTCAGAGTATCAATTTCAAGAACTCCCTTTTTCTGAGGCGTCCCATTACTCACAGGACTCCTCTCAGAAGTGTACATGAACTGGTTATTAGCAACCATGTCAATGAGTTCTTGAGCTTCTGCAGGCATTTTTTTTAGGTGAATGGATTCACCTGCAGAAGTATCCAATGACATCTTTGATAGCTCAGATAAACCATCATAGACTGGATTGTTGTAATTTAGCTTCTCTTAGTTTCCTCTTCAGAGTCCTTTCAGGTTCTGGATCTGCTTCAACAAGAATATTCTTGTCCTTGCTCCTGCTCATATGACAAAGAAGAGGGCACAGAAAAAATAATAATAATAGGGGTCCTTTATACCACAGTATAGAGGTCCTTGTGTGAGTAGAAGAAAAGAAGAAGAAAATCTGAACTCAGAGAGAGAGAGGGAGTTCAGATTTTTGGTGAGTGATGTGAGGAAGAGATGTTAGTAGATGAATAAATAATTAGAAGGAGATGAGGGAGAAGGATTTTCGAAAATTATTTTTGAAAAAGAGTTAGTGATTTTCGAAAATAGTTTTTGAAAAAGGTTAGTAGCTTTCGAAAATTAAAATAAAAAATTAAAATAATTAGTTAATTAAAAAGAAATTTTTGAAAAAGGGGGAAGATATTTTCGAAAATTAGAGAGAGAGAGAGAGAGAGTTAGTTAGGTGGTTTTGAAAAAGATAAGAAACAAACAAAAAGTTAGTTAGTTAGTTGAAATAAATTGAAAATCAATTTTGAAAAGATAAGAAGATAGGAAGTTAGAAAAGATATTTTGAAATCAAATTTTTGAAAAAGATAAGATAAGAAGATATTTTTGAAAAGATATGATTGAAATTAGTTTTTGAAAAAGATTTGATTTTTAAACTCACAATTAATGACTTGATTCACAAGAAATCACAAGATATGATTCTAAAACTTAAAGTTTGAATCTTTCTTAACAAGCAAGCAACAAACTTGAAATTTTGAATCAAAACATTAATTGTTATTGTTATTTTCGAAAATTTGATGTAAATTTAAGAAAAAGATTTTTGAAAAATATTTTTGAAATTTTCGAAAATAACTAAAAAAAAATTGAAAAAAAAGATTTGATTTTTGAAAAAGATTTTGAAAAAGATAAGATTTTTTTTTTTAAATTGAAAATTTGATTTGACTCATAAAAACAACTAGAATTTAAAAATTTTTGAAAAAGTCAAATCTAATTTTCGAAATTTTAACAGAGAAAAAGGGAAAGATATTTTTTTTATTTTTGAATTTTTATGATGAGAGAGAAAAACAAGAAAAATGATGCAATGCATGAAAGTTATGGATCAAAACAATGAGTGCATGCAAGAATTCTATGAATGTCAAGATGAACACCAAGAACACTATGAAGATCATGATGAACATCAAGAACACATTTTTGAAAAATTTTTTAATGCAAAGAAAACATGCAAGATACCAAACTTAGAATTCTTTAATGCTTAGGCACTAAGAATTCAAGAATGCATATGAAAAACAAGAAAAGACACAAAACATGCAAATGCAAAGATCAAACAAGAAGACTTACCAAGAACAACTTGAAGATCATGAAGAACACTCGAAAAATGCAAGATGCACATGCAATTGACACCAAACTTATAACATGACTCAAGACTCAAACAAGAAACACAAAATATTTTTTTGATTTTTATGATTTTATGATTTTTTTTGTATTTTCTTTTAATTTTTTCGAAAATCATTTTGAAAAAGAAAAATAAGGATTCCAAAATTTTTAATATGAATTCTAGAAATCTTGCCATGTTAGTCTAAAGCTCCAATCAAAGGGTCAGGCAAGGCTTAATAGCCAGCCAAGCTCTAGCATGTAAATTACATCCATTGAGGTGATTAGTTGAAGACCAGTCCCAAAGCAGTTTGGGTATGGCTTTACAGCCAGATAGGATTCAACATGTTTCATGAAACACTAGAATTCATTCTTAAAAATTCTGAAGAAAATATTTTTTTGAAAACACATTTTTTTTCGAAAACTGATGAGAAATTTTTTGGAAAGATTTTTGAAAAAAAATTTAAAATAAAATAAAAAGAAAATTACCTAATCTGAGCAACAAGATGAACCGTCAGTTGTCCAAACTCGAACAATCCCCGGCAACGGCGCCAAAAACTTGGTATGCGAAATTGTTACTCAGGTTGTGAATTGTTGTTCGAAATTGATTCCCTGGCAATGGCACCAAAAACGGATGCACAGAACCATGGTCTAAACATATCTTCACAACTTCGCATAACTAACCAGCAAGTGCACTCGGTCGTCCAAGTAATACCTTACGTGAGTAAGGGTCGAATCCCACGGAGATTGTTGCTATGAAGCAAGCTATGGTCATCTTGTAAATCTCAGTCAGGAAGATATAAAATAGTAATGGGGTTTTCGAAATTAAGTAATAAAAGAAGGATAGAAATACTTATGTAAATCATTGGTGAGAATTTTAGATAAGCGTATGGAGATGCAATCGTTCCTCTGAACCTCTGCTTTCCTGCTGTCTTCATCCAATCAGTCTTACTCCTTTCTATGGCTGGCTTTATGTAAGGATGTAACCGGTGCCAATGGCTACTTTCAATCCTCTCGGGAAAATGGTTCAAATGCTCTGTCACAGCACGGCTAATCGTCTGGAGGCATCACCCTTGTCGTTGGTTGCATCCTATTCCTCTCTGTGAAAATCGTCCGATGCGTTGTCACTGCATGGCTAATCATCTTGGAGGTTCTCGGTCATACTGGAATAGGATTTACTATCCTTTTGCATCTATCACTACGCCCAGCACTCGTGAGTTTGGAGTTCGTCAAAGTCATTCAATCCCAGAGTCCTACTCGGAATACCACGGACAAGGTTTAGACTTTTCGGACTCTCATGAATGCCGCCATCAATCTAGCTTATACCACGAAGATTCTGATTAAGAGATCTAAGAGATACTCATTCAATCTAATGTAGAACGGAAGTGGTTGTCAGGCACGCGTTCATAGGAAATGATGATGATTGTCACGTTCATCACATTCAGGTTGAAGTGCGAATGAATATCTTAGAAGCGGAACAAGTTGAATTGAATAGAAAACAGTAGTACTTGCATTAATCTTTGAGGAACAGCAGAGCTCCACACCTTAATCTATGGAGTGCAGAAACTCTACCGTTGAAAATACATAAGTAATGAAGGTCCAGGCATGGCCGAATGGCCAGCCCCCAAACGTGATCAATAGATCAAAAGATAATCCAAAGATGTCTAATACAATAGTAAAAAGTCCTATTTATAATAAAATAGCTACTAGGGTTTACAGAAGTAAGTAATTGATGCATAAATCCACTTCCGGGGCCCACTTGGTGTGTGCTTGGGCTGAACTTGAGTGTTACACGTGTAGAGGTCATTCCTGGAGTTGAACGCCAGCTTTTGTGCCAGTTTGGGCGTTGAACTCCACTTTGCAGCTTGTTTCTGGCGCTGGACGCCAGAATTGGGCAGAGGGCTGGCGTTGAACGCCAGTTTGCGTCATCTAAACTTGGGCAAAGTATGGACTATTATATATTGCTGGAAAGCCCTGGATGTCTACTTTCCAACGCAATTGGAAGCGCTCCATTTTGAGTTCTGTAGCTCCAGAAAATCCACTTTGAGTGCAGGGAGGTCAGAATCCAACAGCATCAGCAGTCCTTCTTCAACCTCTGAATCTGATTTTTGCTCAAGTCCCTCAATTTCAGCCAGAAAATACCTAAAATCACAGAAAAATACACAAACTCATAGTAAAGTCCAGAAATGTAAATTTAACATAAAAACTAATGAAAACATCCCTAAAAGTAATTAGATTCTACTAAAAACATACTAAAAATAATGCCAAAAAGCGTATAAATTATCCGCTCATCACCCTGCTAAGAATTTGGACAAGGCGGCTAGTCTGCCATTTAGCTGCTGAACTTCCTTCAGACAGGTTAGACTTTTCATCTCCAGTACTGCATTGCATTTGTCCTGGTTGACTTCAATGCCCCTTTGGGTGAGCATGAATCCCAATAACTTCTCAGCTTCTTCTGCGAAGGTTCACTTTGTGGAATTTAATCGCATCCTGTACTACCTTATCATGTTGAACACTTTTGATAGGTCGGACAATAGACTAGTTTCTTCCCTTGTCTTGACAAGCATATCATCCACATAGACTTCCATCAACTTTATGAGGTGAAATGAAAACATCTTGTTCATTAATCATTAATACGTTGCTCTAGCATTTTTCAACCCAAAGGACATCACTACATAACAATAATTTGTTCTAGGAGTAATGAAAGAGGTCTTTTCCTGATTCGTTTGTATATTGGGATTTGGTTATATTCCGAATATGTGTCCATAAAAGATAAGTACTTGTAGCCCAAAGTCAAATCTACCAGAGCATCAATACTAGGAAAGGAATAAGGATCCTTAGGACAGGTCTTGTTAAGGTCGGTATCGTAGACACACATTCTCTACTTCCTGTTTTGTTTCTTCACGAGAACCACGTTAGTAATCCATAACGGGTATTTTACCTCACTTGTGAATCTGGCTTCCAAAAGCACTTGGACTTGCTCTTCTACGACTTCTGCCCTTTCGGTGTTAAGATTTTATCATTTCTGTTGGACAAGTCGTGAGCCCGGGTAAACAGCGTGCTTGTGGCTCATGAGGTCGGGTTGAATTCCAGGCATGTCAAAAGCTTTCCAAGAAAAGAGGTTGGAATTGTTCCATAAGAGCTCATAACGAGTTCTTCCTTTAACTTTGTCTTTAAATTAGCCCCTATGTTTGTTGTCTTCCCGATCTCACCCCCAATCTGGACTTCCTCAATCTTTTCTTCAGGTTGGGGTCTTAGTTCTTCTCGAAATCGGACACCTCCGAGTTCTATGGTGTTGACTTCTTTTCCTTTCGTACACCCTCGTAGGTTTAGGCTTTCATTATAGCGCCTTCTTGCTAGTTTCTGGTCTCTCCTTACAGTGGTTATCCCTTCAGGAGTAGAAAACTTCATACAAAGGTGAGGAGTGGAGACTACTACAGCAAGTCAGTTTAGTGTTGTCCGACTTATTAGGGGTTTGTGGTGGTCAATCTCGGGGAACCCTGTCTTCTTCATCTCTTTTTCTTCTTGCCCTGATCATCCAACATATTTGCTAAATACCTATCCAACTGACCTTCCTAGCCAATTTCTCAATCACATTTTTTAAAGCATAGCAATCATTGGTGGAATGGTCATAGATTTTATCATATTTATAGTATTTTGATCAACTTTCACGTTTTTTATATTTAATTGGTCTGGGAGGTAGAATCTTTTCTGTGTGACAGATCTCTCTGTAGACGTCAACAAAGGACACTCGTAATAAGATTTAATTGTGATACCTTCGAGTTTTGTCCGAGCTGTGTTCTTCTTTTTTCTTTGATTCTTTCTCTTTGTCTCGAGCCTGGTATTAATTAGGTTGTCTCAGAGCAAGTTCCCTTAACTGAGCTATTTCTTCCATGTTGATGTACTTCTCAGCTCTCTCTTACACCTCGTATAAAGAGGTTGGGTGCCTCTTTAATATAGATTGGAAGGGTCCTTCTTTAAGACCGTTGACTAGTCCCATGATGACTACTTCGGTGGGTAAGTTCTAAATCTCTAAGCATGCTTTGTTGAATCTTTCGATATAGACTCATAGAGATTCCCTGACTTCTTGCTTTACTCTCAAGAGGCTTGGCACATGCTTTTGGATGAAAAATCGGGTAAGAAAGCTTCTCGTCAAATTGTGGAAGCACGTGATCGATCTTGGTGGTAAGCTATTGAACCATTTCATGGCCACCTTGTTTAACGTAGTAAGAAAGGCTTTACAGCGAGTTGCATCCAATATGTCTTCCAAATACATGCGGCTTTTGAAATTGCTCAGATGATGTCTTAGATCGGTGGTTCTATCGTAAAGATCCATGTCTGGGATCTTAAAGTTTCTAGAAACTTTAGCTCGCCTGATTTCTTCTATGAATGGATCTTCTCCCGTTAGAAGTGCTTCTTCTCGAGCGGCTCGGGCTCTCCTACCCTTGAAATCGGATTCCAGTTTCAGGAGTTTTTCTTTTAATTTCCTTTGTCGTCGTACCTCCCTTCTCAAGGCTCTTTCAGATTTTCGTTGTCGCTCTAACTCTTGCTCGAGTTGTTCCAGCTAACCTTGATGTCCGTGGACAAGTCCGATGATTTTTGTAGGATCCCTTGGCCATGATCCTTTATGTCACTGAAACTCCTAGCTCATCCTGTGTTCTTCTGGGTTTGACGGATGCGGGTATCTGGCAACACTTTTCCCTTTCTCAATTCGAGGAGGTATGACCGATGCTCGCATTATATTGTTCTTCTTCTCTAGCTTCAGAATCGAAAGTTGTATGTACATATTTTGGAATGTCGTCTGCCGTCGTACGGTCTTGATTACCAAGTCTCCGACAATGGTGCTAATGTTATGAGGTTTACTTGAAACAGATGAACTCATTCTTAAACGTGAGGTCCAGACTCTTTTTGTGGTGGCATCCGACGTCTTCTGGTGTCGAGGTACCGCCGTCCGAGTTCCTCGTGATGAGGAGGTATGGGTGGTACCTATAAGGGACTCCGATACTTAAACTAGCCATGGTTTTAAGCAGGTTTTTAGTAGATTAGGGTTCGAAGAATACTTGAGGGTGTCTGAGTATTTATAAGTATAAATATAGAGTCAATAGCCACTTTTTAGAGTAGTTCCATCTTTGATGGAGGATAATCGTTCCCTTTTGTTAGGAAAGTTGTTGAGATCTCTGTTCTAGATTAATAGGAGATATTGAAGGAACTAATTATTTATTTAGATAAGTAAGGTTAGGCCCATGTTGCCATGTCTGACCTCTTATAATAAAGATCTGAATACTGGTATTTGTAGAGTGTTACTTGGACTTTATTCATTTTGAGTCTGCTAAATTGTGGGTCAGGGTAGAAACACATATCAATACCTATAAAAAATGATAACATATGAATACAATTTTTTTAAACAACTAACACTTCAATTTATATTTTTTATATTTAATCATATCACATCCATAGATTGTATCTTTGATGTTATATCCAAAAAGATTTAAATATTATTTATATTAATATTTTTATCTAATCACAAAACAATAAAAAAATTAACAACAAAAATGTTAAATAATTGAACCAAATATCTGATTATCTGAATTTATCAAAAGACTTCTTTATATATAATATTTATTGAGTAATTCTCAAAGATCTCCTTATAAATTTGATTTAAACATTTATTACATACTTGCTCTAAACTCTTGGAATGACACATATAACTGTTTACGCATAAAATCGAATTTGATAGGTATAAACTCATAAATTTCAGTGTCTATCATACGTTGATCCTTATTCATTGTCACGTCAAAAGATACTATTAAAAAAATTGTCGTCTTTAGAATTTGATTGAAATGTTGTTATTATTTAAAATCATATTCATTCTTAAAAGTAATGCAATTTCTACTATTTTGGTCTCTAGTTATTAAGATTTTACACTCAACTAAGTGATTTCCTAGCCTTCTAACCTATAACCATGTACTATTGCATAGGTCACACTAAAACGCATCTTTTAGTTTTTTTTTTCTATAGATCAAAATTTTTTAAAATGAGAAAGTTGGTAGAGTGATAAAATAAATAGTTAATTATTATTAAATTAATATAATAGAGCTCATATATAATAAGAATTACAAATTCAGTGGTAACTAATCTTTTATTTTATCACTTTATTAATTTTCTTATTTTTGATGATTTAAATTTTTTTATATCTGCTTTCGTATATATTTTTTATTCATTGTATTTTTTTCCATAGACCTCGACTACTATTCAAAATAAAAAGAGAAATGTTAGAGGGTCAGCAAAATTTATTGTTTTGATCATCAATTAGTCAGTAATATTTAAAAATATAAGCTAAAAATATATTATTAGATTGTTACACTAAAAGAATTTGACTAATAGTTAAAAATGTTAATAAAAAACAATAAATTCTACTATTCTTAAACTTTTCTCAAATAAAAATATAATGAGAAGAAAAATAGCTCTTCCTAATTCCTCCATGAGAATTGAGGATTAGATTTTTCCATTTTGTTTTCCTCTAAAATGCAATACATTTGCATTATAGATGCACACAATCACAAAGATAATCACACTTGTATTTGTCTACACTCTGCACAAAGTTTCAATGAGTAACCATGGTTATACACTTTTACAAACTTAGGCATCAAAGTCATGACATTCATGCACTCATTGCTTTGCCACTAGGACGAGCAAAGTACAAAGGAGGAATCCCTTGTTCGTTAGTGAAAACATTGTTTGGGTCAATCAAAGTCTTGGCCTTCACCAACCTATCATAGTTACCCAAAAAGTACTTCTCACCCCAAACCCTTGCATGATCCACAGCATCCTTCACATTGCTAAACCTAATCATGTTCATAACTCCAAGGTCGAAGTCCATGTAATTAACATATGCAGCCCTTGGACCCCATGAAACAAATGGTGCCATAGAATCATAGAACCCTTTCATCCAATCAATATAATCATTGCTCTTATCATTGTCCTCTTCTTTCCAATATATCAAGTACTGAATTGAAAAAATGTTTCCTTTTCTATGTGGATAAGCAATTGAATCACTGCTTATACTATGCATTTTTCCACCAGACGGGTCAAGAATTACGAGCCCTTTAGGCTCCTTTTCTAGAATCTCCAGTGCAATTTCAATTCCCTCAATAGGAATATGAGCCTTCACAAAATCTGATTTGGCTTTGAAGTATTCTTTGTCTTCAAGGTACCTATTCTTCAAATCAGGAACTGAGGCTCCATCACTTAGGCCAGCGAAAAAAACAATTGACTCAATCCAACTCATTTCCACACATTCTTGTTCCAAAATTCCCAATTCAGGAAAATCATGGTTTATGATGGACATGGCAATTCCTTTAGGACCAAGAAAAAGCCCTTTAAATGTAGCTGATATGCCTAGAGATTTGGCTTCAGGTAAATTAGCACCAAGAAAGCATGACAAGTAGAAATCATCATCCAAATTTGGTGCTACATTTTGCCATTTATGAACAAGATTGGCAACATGATTTCTTGTGCCATTTCTTGATACCGCGAAAGCAGTTACAACTTGTGGAACTTTCAATAGCTTGATTTTCCAAGCATAGACAATTCCCCAAATTCCACCACCTCCTCCTCTAATAGACCAAAACACGTCTTCCCCCATCGATTCTCGGCTCAGCAATCGCCCATTGGCATCAACAAGAAGCGCGTCGATGACATTGTCGGCCGCGAGGCCATGTTTTCTAGAGAGCAACCCAAATCCTCCCCCACCAATGTGTCCTCCAACTCCTACAGTTGGACATGACCCTGCTGAGAAGCCGTGTTCATTGCTGGCTCGCGAGATGGCATAATAGGTCTCTCCTAATGTTGCACCACCTTCAACCATTGCTGTCTCTGTCTCCATATCCACCCAAACATGGTTCAAATTCATCATGTCAATGATGGTGAAGAGTGATCCATCGTCGGAAACTGAGGAAGTACCTTCGTAGCTATGTCCACCACACCTCACTCTGATTCCAAAGGAGAATTCTCTGCAGCATGCTACACTTCTCTGTAGCTGCTCCAAACTCTCTGGAAGTACTATTGCTACAGGCTTAGGAACTGCACCCCCGGCGAACCGGAGATTCTGAATGGAAAAATTCAGAATCTTGAAGTAATCATGAGCTGATGACTTATCGTAATCCTTGTAAGGGAAAGTGGTGAAGTTGTTGATGTTGTGATTGGCCAAACAAGAAGTGAAGTCACTTACTAGTGAAGAAGTAGTAGATAAAGTACAATGAGACAAATCAAAACACAGGAAAGGGAAACATAGGAGGCACAAGATTTTGTTGAAGTTGAACATGGTTTAAGCTTGTAATTGGTGAAGGACAAGTTTAAGGTTTATGGACACTAAATTGGAGAATGGATTTAATGGTTTAATAGAAAAAATAAAATGGATTATGCATATGTTTGTGGCCGGCCATAGTTTAATTTTGATTGTTGGAAAGTTTGTTAGAAATTAAACTCTTTAATTACGACAGAATCAATAATCTGCCATGGATAAGAGACAAACTAATACTCCCCTTCTTTTATCAATGCTCACTAAGAAGAAATAATGTTTTGTGACTAAGAAAGCAAAATTTATGGAAAAAATTATAACAAACCACCATAGCATTTGAGGTCAGAGGACAGTGATTATCTCTTATGTCTTGTTTTAATTAACTTTAATATATTTACAGAAAAGAAAAAATATGGGAATGAAATAACATAACACAATGTTGAGTTACACCAATGAGGTTTGATGTGATAAAATTTTGACTTCTCAAAAATAACT
>NC_029793.2:102562245-102566437 GCF_000816755.2 Arachis ipaensis
AATTATATCATACCTTTTAACTTGAAAAAACACCAATTAAATTTAAAAAGTATCTTCATAGCCTTCAAAAACATGTTATACAAATTTATTTGCAAGTTAATTGTAGTGTACAAAACTTTCCTTGAGAAGGAACTATATCATCATTTATTATTGCAGATTTAAGATACTTAAACTTTTCTGCTTGACCTTTTTATAAATATAAAAGAAGTAACAAGACAATAATTGGAACGTTTCCTAACAAAATCAAAGTTACGTATTTGAATATGAGAGATGCTGCATATATGAGGGTGTATTTTAACTAAAAGACAATTAAGTTTGCCGGCTCAGAAGTAATAAGAACACAAAATTGTTATGGCCTGCAATCTTTGCTTTTATCCGAGGGAGCCACTCAGATAAAGATATTTAAAACGTCTTTTTTTAAAGATATTTTTTAATAATTAAAATTTAACATATATAATCGATTAAATTATGTTATTTTTGTCAAAATTAGATTAGACAAATTGATTTAACAAAAAAGAATCAAATCTCAAATCTTGAATTGGTCTAAATTAATATTATTTTTTTTATAAAAAATTACTACAATATCCTTATTATAGAGAATGATTAAAATACTCTTAAAAAATAAAGGACTAAAATTTAGGATTCTCAAAATTAATATATATAATAGAAGTATTTTAGTCATTTTCTATAATAAGGTATTGTAGTCATTTTCTATAAAAAAATTAATATTAATTTAGATCAATTCAAGATTTGATTCACCATTTTTCGGTCAAATCAATTTGTCTAGTCTAATTTTGACAAAAATAATACAATTTAATTGATTATATATGTTAAATTTTAATTATTAAAAAACATCTTTATAAAAAGACGTTTTCAGCGTCTTTATCTAAGTGGCTCCCTTTATACAATTGATCTTAAATAGTATTTAGTGTCAACTCAAACTGGTGTTATATTTTTATCTAGACAAATTAAAACTTTTTTTTTTCTATTCGGTTAAAATATATGCATAATCTATCTTAATTTTATACATGATAAAGTGGTGTATGTGTAAGAATAACACATTGTTTAAGATGATACAAATAGAAAAGTGGTATATATAAGGACAACATTAATTAAAAAGTAAAATTAGTTGAGATGATAGTATGATACAAATTCTTGTGTACATTTTTTTTTTTAAAAGCTATAAATATCTTTTTATTAGAAGCAATATTTGATACCCTATAATAAGTGATATGGTTTTTTTTTTTTTTAAGAATAATTTTCCTATATCCAAAACTCGAATTTAAAATTTAAAAACCACAAAATTGTGTAGATTTATATACTAATACTATCCTGACACTATTGCTATATAATTTTATAATCAGAATCTTTCTAGAATAAACACCACCCCTATCCATATCCTTTTCAAAATGACTGAGATTGAACTAATTAATAAAATATCGATGGAGGACACACACATATATATATATATATATATATATAGAGGCTAGAGAATAGACAGAGTAGAGTACAAATAAGTCCACAAGGGAAGGATATTAGTAGTGGTAAACCAAGGGACAAACATTAGTCAGCCACTAAGAACTTGACAAAGATACTACGCAATACGCATCAAAAGACAAGATGATGAGTAATGGTTGGCAAATAGAACACAACAGAGCTGCAATACTAGCAATTTACTATCATGGACAAGATAACATACATACACTGTTTCTAATTGCATGAAAAAAAGAATAGTACAATTTTACAACACTATTAAATTAAAAATAATTATAATTTATTAAATTAATTTAAATAATTGAGATTTGGAGTTTAATATTTTAATTTTATGAAATATTTGGTTTTCTATTACTATTCTTCCTTCTTATTTTATTAGAATTCCTACACTATCCAAATCCTAATTCCCAAAACAAAACCCTAATCTTAATATATTACACACACTCACCCTCATTATCTCCGAGCGTCGTCACACACACAAGAGAGAGAACGCAAACCAAAGGGAAGAGAGGGAAAGGATGAGGGTGTCGAAAAATAAAAGAACAAGGCACACACTTACGAAGAATATAAAATAAAGAGGAATGTATTGAATGTATTTGTGTGTTGTTATTTATGAAATAATTACATATGTATTTATACTTTTCTTTAACATCTAAACTTAATACATCCTAATAAACAAATGGTTTAAATTAAAACTAAATATAGACAACCTATTCAAACTGTGGTTTCTATTCGTTCTTAAATTATAACCATTAAGTTTATTTTTTAACATTCTCCTTTAAACTTGATAATTTTCTGACTCCAATCATAATCCTTAACTTTTGAAAAGCATCATATTATAGAGGTTTTGTGAAAATGTGAGTAACTTGATCAAGTGATTTCACATACTCAACCTCCACATGCATGTTTTCAATACATTGCCGAATGAAATGATACTTTGTTTCTATGTTCTTGTTTCTGTCGTGAAACACTGGATTCTTTGCTAGGGCAATCGCTGACTTATTCTCCATCATGATCTTGGTGGATTGATGATCGGGTATTTTATACGCTTTTTGATGTTATTTTCTTAGTGTTTTTAGTATATTTTGTTAAGTTTATTATGTTTTAGTAGGTTTTAATGCAAAATTCACTTTTTGGATATTACTTTGAGCTTTTGTATTTTTCTTATAATTTTAGGTGAATTTTTGGTGAATTTGGCAAGTTTTGGCAAAGTCTGATTCAGAGGCAAAGAAAGGACAATAGATGTTGTCAGATCCTGACCTCCGTGCATTCAAACGAGCATTTCTAGAGTTACAGAGGTCCAAATGAAGCGTTCTCAATGGCGTTGGAAAGCTAGCTTCCAGAGCTTTCCAGAAATATATAATGGTTTATACTTTGCTTTGGAAATGAAGGCCCAAAATGGGCGTTGAACGCCCAAACTACTCCTTTTCGGGCATTCAACGCCCCAAGAGGACAGAGCCCAGTGTTGAATGCCCAAAACTGGCGTTCAACGCCATAAAGGGAGCAAGGCAGCGCACTCACACCCCCTAGTAGGCATTCAATGCCCACTCACTCAAGTTGGATGCCAAGCTCAGCCCAAACATTCACCAAGTGGGCCCAAAAGTAGATTTTCGCACCTTTTAGCTTAGTTTCTTTCATTACTGTAATTTCTAATTATTATTAATTTCTTTTTAAGTTTAGTCATTAGTATAAATAAGGAGAGATCACCATTGTTTAGGATCTTCTCCACCACATTCGAACTACACACTTTATTTTCTGTACTGTGTGAGCGACTAAACCTCATAGGTTAAGGTTAGGAGCTCTGCTGATTCCTATGGATTAATGCAGTTACTTATATACTTCAATCTATGCTTGATTCTATTCTATGATGCATTGTCATTCTTCATCCTTATGAATCTTGATTCTACATGAGTTCCTTACGAGTCCTGAACCGGATCATATTGAGCTACAGCTTGAGAATGCATCACGGGTTCCAACAAGTTATCTTGGCTAATTGGGGTATGTGACATAAAACCTCGTTAGTCAGGGGTAATTGAGGTTCCTGTGGCTCTAAGGGCTAGAATTATAAGAACGTCAGTCTCTGATCCGGAAGATCCGACCTTGTTTGTAGCATTTTGAGTAGGATCATCAAAGAGATTGAATTGCGTGCACTTCACCCTCTCCCAGATTGATCTAGTCCGTTCGGATGTTTGGTTTGGACTTGAGGAGATTAATTACCACGACCAATAGCTTAATCATTTACAGCCTTGCCATTGAAGGAATCATTCATCTTTAAAGTAGTTGGTATGACATGTTAATCCAGAAGAAGAAGCACCTCCGAAGCCTTAACTGACTTCTCATTACTGTCTTTATCTTAATTATTTATCGCTTTTGTTATTGCTTGTTTATGCGCCTACAACAACCAAAAACTATCTTTCTATTCGCCTGACTAAGATATGCAGGATAACCACAGCTTGCTCAATCCACCAATCCTCGTGGGATTCGACCCTCACTCACATGAGGTATTACTTGGACGATCCGGTGCACTTGTCGGTCAGTTGTGCGAGTCACAAATTTGCGCACTAAGTTTTTGGCGCCATTGCCGGGGATTGTTTGTGATTGACAAACTAACGGTTGTCTTGCTCCTTAGTTCAGGTACCTTTACGTGTTTTTCTTTTTGTGTTTCTTGTTTCTTTTTCGAAAATTTTTTTCAATCCAA
>NC_029793.2:102567444-102604920 GCF_000816755.2 Arachis ipaensis
AACCAAAATTAAAAATTTTGAAATTAAATGACACAATTTAAAAAGAAAAAACACTAAAAGATACCAAATTTAAAGATTTTAAAAATCAAAGACACTAATTTTCGAAAACCATGAAAGAGAAACACCAAAGGACACCAAACTTGAAAATTTTGAAATCAAACAAGAAAAATAGCAAGAACAGTTCGAACACTAAAGAAATAAAACAAGAACAATTTTTAAAGACTCAAGAAAAGAACAAAAACCAAAGTGCCACCAAACTTAAGACTTGACACAAAACTCAAACAAAAGAAGAACAATGTTTTTTCAATCCAATATATATATATATATATATATATATTTCATTTTTAGTCATCATTGTTCTTCTTTTGTTTGAGTTTTGTGTCAAGTCTTAAGTTTGGTGGCACTTTGGTTTTTGTTCTTTTCTTGAGTCTTTAAAAATTGTTCTTGTTTTATTTCTTTAGTGTTCGAACTGTTCTTGCTATTTTTCTTGTTTGATTTCAAAATTTTCAAGTTTGGTGTCCTTTGGTGTTTCTCTTTCATGGTTTTCGAAAATTAGTGTCTTTGATTTTTAAAATCTTTAAATTTGGTATCTTTTAGTGTTTTTTCTTTTTAAATTGTGTCATTTAATTTCAAAATTTTTAAGTTTGGTATCTTGTTAGTTGTCTTTTTGTTTTTTTTATTTCTTGTTTATCTTTTATTTCAAATCTTTATCTTATCTTTTCTTTCTTTGATTTTCAAAATTTCACTATCTTACCTTTCTTTTAAATTCAATTTTTAATTTTAGTATCTTGTTAGTTTTTCGTTGTTTTAAAATTTTAAAAATCTTTTAATTTTAAAATCTTATCTTATCTTGTTTCTCTCTCTCTTGACTTTTTCAAATTCTCAAATTTAAAATCTTTCTTTAACTTCCTTTTAATTTCAAAACTTTTTAAAATAAAATCTTTTGTCTTAAATTTTGAAATCTTATCTTATCTTGTTTCTTTTTTTTACTTTCTCTTTTTAATTTTTAAATTTCAAAGATTCTTTTCCAACTTCTTACTTTTTAAAATTTCAAATATTTTCAAAAATTAAATCTTTTTTCAAATCTTTTATTTTATTTTTAAATATTTCTAAATTAGTTACTTGTTTGTTTAATTTTAAAAGTTTGATTCTTTCTAATTCTTCTCTCTCTCTTCTCTTTCGAAAATTCTAATTCCTTTCTCTCTCATATTTTTCGAAAATCTCTTGTTTCTTTCTCTCTTTAATTTCGAAATTCTTCTCTTACCCTCTCCATTTTTGAAAACTTCTTTTTTTAATTAAAAGATTCCTTCTTCTCTTTTCTTCTTTACCTATCTCTCTAACAAAGGACCTCTATACTGTGACATAGAGAATCTTTTATTCTTCTCTTCTTGGTTTCTTTCTTCTTGTTTATGAACAGGAGTAGGGATAAAGAACCTCTCTTTGATTCGGATTCTGAACTTGAAAAGACCCTAAGAAGGCATCTGCAACAAGCTCAAGCTATCAGATCCGTAAGGAATCTAACAGGAGCTCTAGAATAAGAAGTTGAAGAAACAACAATGGCAACCAATCCAGACAATGGGGGTAACGCAAGAAAGGTTCTAGGATCTTACACTACACCCAATTCTGACTTCTATGGGTGCAGCATCCCCATTCCTGTCATTGGGGCAAACAACTTTGAGTTGAAGCCTCAATTGGTCACTCTGGTACAACAGAATTGTCAGTTTCATAGAATTCCACAGGAAGATCCAAACAAGTTCCTATCTAACTTTCTACAGATATATGACACTGTCAAGACTAATGGAGTAAATCCAGAAGTCTACAAGCTCATGCTCTTTCCTTTTGCAGTAAGAGACAGAGCAAGGCTATGGCTAGATTCTTAGCCTAAGGAAAGCTTAGATAGTTGGGAGAAGGTGGTCAATGGATTCTTGACCAAGTTCTTTCAACCTCAAAAGCTGAGCAAGCTTAGGGTGAAAGTACAAACCTTCAGACAGAAAGAGGGTGAATCCCTCTATGAAGCTTGGAAAAGATACAAGCAACTAATCAGGAGATGTCCTCCTGAGATGATCTCAGATTGGACCATGTTAGATATTTTCTATGATAGCCTATCTGAGATGTCCAAGATGGCATTGGACCACTCTGCAGGTGGATCCCTTCACTTGAAAAAGACGCCTGAAGAGGCACAAGAGCTTATTGACATGGTTGTCAACAACCAGTACATGTACACTTCTGAAAGGAACCCTATAAATAATGGGGCTACACAGAAGAGAGGCGTCCTAGAGGTAAGTACCTTGGACGCCATCTTGGCTCAAAATAAGCTCATGTTCCAGCAGATCAATATGATCACTCAGCACTTGAGTGGGATGCAGAGCTCAGAGGCCTACTGCCCAAAGACAGCCTATGAGGTGGACACTAGTGATAACACCTGGACCACCATGGAGGAGGTTAACTACATGGGAAAACCCTCCAGAAACTCCAACAACAATCCCTATTCGAATACTTTCAATCAAGAATGAAGAAACCACCCTAACTTTGGGTGGAGAGACTAGCAGAAGCCTCAACAAAGCTTCAATAATAATAAGAATAGAATGAACCAGAACAGGTTCAATAACAAACCATTCGAATCATCTCAGCAGATGATGGAGACACTCAAGCAGAGCCTCTCTAACTTAGCTGCTATAGTCTCTAATCTCTCCAAGACCACACATAGTTTCACGGCTGAAACTAGATCTTCTATTCGAAACTTGGAGATACAGGATGGTCAGCTGAGCAAGAGGATCTCAGAGATCCCTTCAAACACTCTTCCGAGTAACACAGAGGTGAATCCAAAGGAAGAGTGCAAGGCTCTCATGGTAGAGGTTGTGACCGAACCTAAAGAGGAGCCTGCTATAGAGGAGCTCAAGGAAATCAGAGCTCATGAAGAGACTGAAACAATCACCTTGCACGCTCCTTTGCTGAGAGAAGAACCTGAAGAATACTCTTCTTCAGAAGATGATGAAGAGTCTAAGGAAGAGCAAAATACTCGATACCTAGCAATCCTCAGGAAGCTGAAAGCCAACTCCTCTCATATAGAGGCGTTAGAAGAGGAAGATGAACTGGTGATCCTGGGCAAGGAGTGCAGTGCCTTGGTTCAGAAGAAGCTCCCTCAGAAGCTACTGGATCCCGGAAGCTTCTTGATTCCCTGTACTATAGGGACCATCACCTTTGAGAAGGTGCTATGTGACCTTGGCTCAGGCATCAATCTGATGCCTCTGTCTGTAATGAAGAGGTTAGGAATTCTAGAGGTGCAATGTGCCACAATCTCATTGGTGATGGCAGACAAGACCCTAAATAGGGCATATGGTATGGTGGAGGATGTCCTAGTAAAGGTTGAGGACCTTTACATCCCTGTAGACTTTGTAATTCTAGACACTGGGGAGGACAGAAATGAATCCATCATCCTTGGAAGGCCTTTCCTAGCCACTACTGATGTGGAAAGACGAGAGCTAGTCTTGAGACTACATGAGGATTGTATCTTATTCAAGATACCCAACTGAAGAACGAAATTCTCGTGCGATCTAGAATTTTCACAATAAATTCGCATTGTAAGTATAGCTCCTAGACCAACAAGAATTCCTTTCTTACAAAATTTTTGGTTGTCACAAGTAACAAACCCAATAAAATTTATAAACCGAAGTATTTAAACCTCGGGTCGTCTTCTCAAGGAATTGCAGGGAAGTATGATTTATTATTGGTTATGGAAAACAGTATTTTTGGGTTTTTAAAAGGTTTGAACAAGAGAAATAACTTGCAGGAATTAGTAAATCAATAACTAAGAAAACTCTTGGCAAGGTATGAAAACTGGAAATCCTATCCTAGTTATCCTTATTAATGGTGATGAGAATTATATTTTTGCTTACACTAAGTCAACCTCTAACTATGAATGTAAGTCAAGTGGATAAATCAATTTAACACCTAAAGTCCTAGTCAACTCCTGAGGAAAGACTAGAGTTATAGGAATCTAAATCAATCAGCAAAGATATCAATTATTAATCACGATGAGTTTGACAACTCAAGAGTTGCCAATTAATCAACCAAAGCCAAAAGGAAAAAATCTAAATTATTTATATAAATAAAGGAAAGCAATCATAATTCTAAAATACATCAAATTATATTAAATAGAAAATCAATCTAAACATAAAGAGTTCATAAACTAAATTGAGAAAATAAGTAAAAGGAACATTGAACCTGGAACTCAAAAGAAATTGTAAGTTGAAATAATAAGAAATCATAAATCCTTTAAGAGGAATCCTAATCCTAAATCCTAAGAGAGAGGGGAGAGAACCTCTCTCTCTAAAAACTACATCTAGATTATGAAAAGTGAATAATGGAAGACATGTTATGAATGGATGCATTCCCCACTTTATAGCCTCTAATATGTGTTTTCTGGGCGAAAAATTGGGTCAAAAACAGCTCAGAAATCGCCCCCAGTGTATTCTGGTATGTACAAGTCACGGGAAAGTGATGCGGAAGCATCGTCCACGCGTTTGCGTGGATTGCGTTTCTGCCAGGTCACGCGTCTGCATGATCCACGTGTTCGCGTCACCTGTCTTCGGGGCAGCTATGGAAAATTATATATCATTGTGAAGCCCTGAATGTTAGCTTTCCAACGCAACTAGAACCGCATCATTTGAACCTCTGTAGCTCAAGTTATGGTCGATTTAGTACCAAGAGGTTAGGCTGGACAGCTTTAGCAGTTCCTTCAGTTTCTTGTATTCCTTCCACTTTTGCATGCTTCCTTTCCATCCTCTAAGCCATTCCTGCCCTGTAATCCCTGAAATCACTTAACACACATATCAAGGCATCGAATGGTAATAAGAGAGGATCAAAATTAATAAAATTAAGGTCAAAGAAACATGTTTTCAATCATAGCACAAAATTAGGAAGAAAAACGTAAAACATGCGATTTCTTTGAATAAGTGGGTAAGGACTTGATAAAATCCACTCAATTGAGCATAAGAGAAATCGTAAAATAGTGGTTTATCAACCTCCCCACACTTAAACACTAGCATGTCCTCATGCCAAGCTCAAGAGAAGCTATAAAGGGGTGAAGAGCAATGATAGAATGTATGAAATGCAACCTATCTATATGAATGCAACTACATGCAGAATGTTTTACCTACTTGGTTAAAAGTAAATAAATCTTCCAAGAACATACATGAACTGTATTTCACTAATTCAAATCATAAAAATGAAGTACAAATAGATTTGCAAGAAGAAGATAGCTCATGAACGCCGGGAACAAGGAATCGAGCATCGAACCCTTACTGGAAGTGTATACACTCTAATTACTCATGTGTTTAAGGTTCGATTCTCTCAATCCTCTACTAACCTTGCTTTCTAAGGCTTGCTTTTCTTCTACCAATCAACAAAAATTTAATGCACAAATACACATATCAAGAGGTCTTTTAAGGGTTGTAATGGGGTTAGGGTCAAGGTAGGATTGTATTTGGCTAAGTGGACTAAAATCTGAATCCTTAATTAACTTAAACTTTCCACCTAACTTTTAGACAATCCATGTAATCATAATACCACATCTAACTATCCATTAACCATGTTTTCCACATATTCATGCATTCTAATTTCAAGTACAGTACATATGCATTGCTTTTCACCATTTGCTTTGGGACATTTTGTCCCCTTTTATTTATTTGCTCTTTTTCTTTTCTTTTTCTTCTTTATTTTTTTTCTCTCTTTTATATATATATATATATATATTTTCTCAATGCATATGATTAAATTATTGAATGCATGAACATGTCCTAAACATTTCTTTCACATTTTCAGAAAGATATATAACACCTAATTCTTGAACCAAACGTTTTCAAACCCACTTTTCCCACACTTAATTCATGAGCATTCTCACTAGTCTAAGCTAACCAAGGATTCAAATTAAGGACATTATTGTAATAGACTCAAATTGGTTTGCAAAGGATAATGAAAGGTTAAGGCCATATGGGTATGTAAGCTCAGTAAAACAAAGGCCTCAATCATATAAGTGCATGCATACATCAAACCATGGAAATATAGAATTAAGCAAGACAAAGATCACAATTTTAGAGAGGACAACACACTAAAAATAAAATATTGGTTGATAAAATGCAACCAATCCAAATAGGCTTAAAATCTTACTGGTTTTATGTGTTCGAGCTCTAAACCATGTTCCAGTATAATATTTCTTCAAACAAGTTTAACAAAAAGTTTTAATTTAAATTAGTGAAATACTCTAAAAAATTTCTTGAAAAAGAAAATATTACTTCAACCAAGTGGTAAAATATGCACAAAAATCAAACAAATATGCAATCAAACATGCAAATGCAATAATGAACAAACAAAGAAAATAAAATATTGGTGTTGAGATAGAAGAGTAACTAACCCGTGGAGATCGGTATCGACCTCCCCACACTTAAAGATTACACCGTTCTCGGTGCATGCTGAGATGTACAAGTGGACGGGTTGCTACAACTGACGCTTGTAGATAGAGGCGCCTTAGCTGGAGGTCTCTTGGTTCCTCTCCGTGCCTGTGTCTTGTTAGTGGACTTCTCTTTTCCTTTCTTGGTACCCATGCCTAAGGAAAAAGAAAAAGGAAGAGTGTGAAATATAGAAAACTAAGACCGGAAGGGAGGAAATTCCAAGTTATAAGGAATTCCAAAGGAAAGATGATAGCTCAACTACATGGTAGCTACAACATGTAGGGAAGACAACAATAAAGATCAAAAAGGGTAGTTCAAAATAATTAGATGCAAGAGGGTAAAAACATGCAAATAATAGGCATGAGAAGCATAGCTCAAGCATCAAGTAATAAATGTGCCAAATTAAAGAGCATGTGTAATGATGATAATTGTGAATGATAATCCCAAATACATGTGGAGCACAAGTGTTGTGAAAAAGAGGTATGCAAGTGAAAGAGTAAAATAAAATAAAATTCAAAATGCCATAAAAGCTTTTTCACAAACACTGGGTGTGCAAGTTAAAATAGGGATGAAAATAATGTAATCCAAATGTATATGAGAGCCATAAGTAAATGTCAATTGTCAAATCTCTCCTCAGAATAGCCACATGCTCAAATAAAATAAAGTACTATCTAAATAAAACCCCAACACCAACATAAAAATGCATGAAAAAGAATTGAAAAAAGAAACCAAAAGGAATTAAGCTAAGATAAAATTGAGAAGAAAAAAAAAAGGACAAATAAATGCATTAAATTAAAGGGATAGAAGAGTAGAGGGGGAGAAGGAAAGAAAGAAAGAAGAAAGAAGAAGAAAGAAATTAGGATTTGGGGAAGAAAAGATAAGATATCTTGGCTGATCTGGATAAGTTGTGCGTCGCATATGACGCGGACGCGTGGATCACGTGATCACGTGGTGTGTGATGTTTCATCAAGTGACGCGGACGCGTGGGTCACGCGGTCGCGTGACTTGATTTAAGCGAATGGCGCGAGGGCAGCTGCGCGTTCACGCAACTCTCTGTTTCAAACCCATTTTGCCAGATTTTAGGGTGACGCGTTCGCGTGGGTGACGCGATCGCGTGAATGGCCATAATTGCAAAACGACGCGGACGCGTGGGGCACGCGTTCGCATGGGGCACGCGTTCGTGTGGGAGGGCTTGTTCTTCTAGCACGAGTCCAGCCCAGCTCCATCATAACTCTCTGCCATATACCCATTTACGTCGATTTTGCAGGGCCATGCGTTCGCGTGGATGACGCGGACTCGTGGGGAGGCTATTTCGCAAATGACGCGAACGCGTCAGCGATGCGGTCGCGTGGACATATTTGTTCCTAAGGCACGCCTCCAGCCACGCTTTCGCGTGACTTTCTGTTTAATTCTCTTTTCTTCAAAATGCACTGGTGACGCGGACGCGTCAGCGACGCTGCCGCGTCGCGTGCGTGCTCTTTTTTTTTATGCAGTATGCAGAATGCAGAATGCAAATGCTGATGCAGGTACTATGAATGAACACTAAGAAAAATAAAATAAAATCAAAATAAGCAATAAACAAATTAAAATAAAACTAAGACTAAAAAAGAACGATCATACCATGGTGGGTTGTCTCCCACCTAGCACTTTTAGTTAAAGTCCTTAAGTTGGACATTTGGGGAGTCCTTTGTTATGGTGGCTTGTTCTTGAACTCATCTAGGAATCTCCACCAATGTTTGTGATTCCAATGACCTCCGGGGTCCCAAACTAGTTACATAAAGCCTTCAAGCAAGTTAAAGCAAGTGACAAGGCCCCATGAGTGTTGATTGCTGGAATGAATTCCGGGGTCCCAGACCTTGCCTTTGCACCCGTCTTCTTGTTGATCATCATGATTCCATCCGGGTGGCACGCAATTGAAATTCTCACTGAGACATCCAAACAGCTTCCTAGACCCATTCAATTGAGAATTGTACCAACCTTTGTACTTCAATTTGGAGCATGCAACCATATTGAACCTTGCATCAATTCCTACCACTAACCATCTCCCGCTTGCTCTTATAGCCACAAAGAGCTCTAAGCTAACCATCTGTCTCAAGCAAAGCATATTCAAGTGAGCTAATTAAGCTTATAGATGAGAGATTTACCCACTTAAATGAAGGAATAGATGGCGATGACTTTGGGGGAGAGGTCTCCAACAACTTTGGCAAGGTGATTTCCAGCTCCATTCCCTTGAGCTCTTCCTTGACAACTTCCACCTCCTTGCAAGCTTCTTCAATTTCAACCTCTTCTTCTTGGTAGCTTTCTTCCAATTCGATCTCTTCTTCATTTTTCACCAAGGACATGGGAGGTTGTGCTTCTTCTTCTTTAATCTCCATGTCAAGTCCAATGGGAGAGGATTCAAATGTAGATAAGAATTCATTAATGATTGAATCCATCTCTTGATCATCCACTTCAAGGTCTTCAACCATGATATGCCTTGGAGGTTGTACACCCTCCTCAACATCAATTTCAAACGTCTTTGAGGGAGTCTCTATAACTTGACTTTCCCATGGAGGTTCAGCATCTCATAAGTCTTCAACCACTTCTTCCTCTTTGATAATTTCAGCTTCCTCCACTTGTTCTAGTACAAAATCATGCTCCTTACTGTCCATTGGAGTTTCTAGTATCTCCCTCATGCTGTGTTCTTCATTAGATTGCCCACATGAAGCTATGGGGGTTCCTTGAGTGTCCGAACATCGAGAGGGTAATCGATTTATTGCTTGATTCAATTGGTGGAGGGTGGCATAAAATTTTTCAAATGTTTCCTTGAGTTGCTCCCTTGATTCTCGGGTCGATGGATATGGACATGGTGTATATTGAGGTGGTGGTTCTTGGGAGTAATTGGGTTGGAATTGGGGTGGCTCCATGTATGGTTCATACGGTTCGTAGGGTGGTTGGTATGGTGGATATGTTTAGGGTCATATGGAGGTGAATGGTGGAAAGGGGCTTGTGAGTTTGGTGGTTCAAAGGTATGTTGGGGAGGTGGTTCATAAGCATATGGTGGGGCTTGTTGGTAACTACAAGAGGGTCCACCATATTCATCATCTTGGTACGCTCCCTGGAATGGCTCTTGACCATAGTAATTAGGTGGAGGTGGTTTGTCACGAAGGGGTCCACCATGACTATTGTTTTGGCATGCATTGTAGGATGGTCGTCGTCCATGGTACTTTGGAAGGTGTTGTTGCCGAAAGGGTTGATCAGATCCTCGTGGCTCCTTCCATCTTTGATTGCTTTGACCTTGATGCATGTTCCTGTTATAGCTTCTATTCCTTACAACAACATTAGAACCAAACTCAAAGCGACGGGGGTGAGAACTCATAGTAACTAATAAAAATTAAAAACAAAAATAAATAAACAAGCAAAGGAAAATAAAATAAAATAAAATTAATAAGAGAAAAGGTTTGAAAAAGATTTGATTTTAATATTAGAAAAGATAAGATAGGTTAGGTAAGAGAAGATAAGTTTTTAATTTAAAAGGTTTTGAAATTTAAATTTTTGAATTTGAAAATTAAATTTTGAATTTTAAATTTTGAAATTTGAATTTTTGAAAAAGTCAACAATATAAGATAAGGATTTGAAAAAAAAAAGATTTAAATTTTGAAAAGATTTGATTTTTTAAAAATTTAAATTTAAATTTTGAATTTTGAATTTTGGAATTTAATTGAAATTTGAAATTTGAATTTGAAATAAGATAAGATAAGATTTTGAAAAAGATATGATTTTTGAAAAAGATTTGAATTTTGAAATTTAAAACTAAGATAAGATAAGATAAAAAATTTTAAAATAAAAATCTGAATTTTTTTTAAAATTAAAACGAAGAAAACAAACAAGAAAAATATTTACAATAACCAATAATAAGGCACACGTTTGCAATTTCCCAGCAACGGCGCCATTTTTTAAGAACAAAATTCTCGCACGATCTAGAATTTTCACAATAAATTCGCGTTGTAAGTATAGCTCCTAGACCGACAAGAATTCCTTTCTTACAAAAGTTTTGGTTGTCACAAGTAACAAACCCAATAAAATTTATAAACCGAAGTATTTAAACCTCGGGTCGTCTTCTCAAGGAATTGCAGGGAAGTATGATTTATTATTGGTTATGGAAAACAGTATTTTTGGGTTTTTAAAAGGTTTGAACAAGAGAAATAAATTGCAAGAATTAGTAAATCAATAACTAAGAAAACTCTTGGCAATGTATGAAAACTGGAAGTCCTATCCTAGTTATCCTTATCCATGGTGATGAGAATTATATTTTTGCTTACACTAAGTCAACCTCTAACTATGAAGCAAGGGAAAAATCTAAATTATTTATATAAATAAAGGAAAGCAATCATAATTCTGAAATACCTCAAATTATATTAAATAGAAAATCAATCTAAACATAAAGAGTTCATAAACTAAATTGAGAAAATAAGTAAAAGGAACATTGAACCTGGAACTCAAAAGAAATTGTAAGTTGAAATAATAAGAAATCCTAAATCCTTTAAGAGGAATCCTAATCCTAAATCCTAAGAGAGATGGCAGAGAACCTCTCTCTCTAAAAACTACATCTAGATTATGAAAAGTGAATAATGGAAGACATGTTAACGAATGGATGCATTCTCCCACTTTATAGCCTCTAATCTGTGTTTTCTAGGCCGAAAACTGGGTCAAAAACAGCCCATAAATTGCCCCCAGCGTATTCTGGTATGTACAGGTCACGGGAAAGTGATGCGGAAGCGTCGTCCACACGTTTGCGTGGATTGTGTTTCTACCAGGTCACGCGTCCGCGTAACCCACGCGTTCGCGTTGCCTGGCTTCAGGAAAGCTATGAAAAATTTTATATCGTTTCGAAGCCTCGGATGTTAGCTTTCCAACGCAACTAGAACTGCATCATTTGGACCTCTGTAGCTCAAGTTATGGTTGATTTAGTACCAAGAGGTCAGGCTGGATATCTTTAGCAGTTCCTTCAGTTTCTTGTATTCCTTCCACTTTTGCATGCTTCCTTTCCATCCTATAAGCCATTCCTGCCCTGTAATCCCTGAAATCACTTAACACACATATCAAGGCATCGAATGGTAATAAGAGAGGATCAAAATTAATAAAATTAAGGTCAAAGAAACATGTTTTCAATCATAGCACAAAATCAGGAAGGAAAACGTAAAACATGCAATTTCTATGAATAACTGGGTAAGGACTTGATAAAATCCACTCAATTGAGCACAAGATAAATCATAAAATAGTGGTTTATCACCAACCCTCAGTCTCCCTCTAACAAATTTGGTACCACTGTGTAACACATAGTGTTTCAGCCCTCTCTCTCAGTGCAGAGCTTTACAGTGCCCCCAAACACCAACTCTAAGTTTGGTGTTGGACAATATCATCAAACACTGGGAAGGAACGTACTAAAAAAAAGGTACCTAAAGGTTGGAGGGACAAGAAGATTGATAAACTACTATTTTATGGTTTATCTTGTGCTCAATTGAGTGATTTTTATCAACTCTTTACCCACTTATTCATACTATTTGCATGGTTTTATATTTTCCTTCCTGATTTTGTGCTATGACTGAAAATATGTTTCTTTGGTCTTAATTTGCTAATATTAATCCTCTCTTATTACCATTAGATGCCTTGATATGTATGTTAAATGATTTCAGAATTTACAGGGCAGGAATGACTTAGAGGATGAAAAGGAAGCATGCAAAAGTGGAAGGAATACAAGAAGTTGAAGGAACTGCAAAGCTGTCCAGCCTGACCTCTTCGCATTCAAACAGTCATAACTTGAGCTACAGAGATCCAAACGATGCGGTTCCAGTTGCGTTGCAAAGATAACGTCCGAGGCTTCGATTTGATATATAATATTCTATAGTTGCCCTGATGCTAGGTGACTCGAACTCGTGCTTCACGCGGATGCGTCGCAGTGACGAAAATCAGCGTGGCAGATTTCTTCTCCAGCGATTTCTGGGCTGTTTTCGACCCATTTTTCGACCCAGAAAATACAGATTAGAGACTATAAAGTGGTAGAATCTATTCATTCATGAGGAGGAGCTCATAATTTATAATTTTAGGATTAGATGTAGTTTTTAGAGAGAGGTTCTCTCCTCTCTCTTAGGATTAGGATTTAGGATTTTTATTATGTTTAAGCTATGATCTCTTCAATCGCAGGTTCAATGTTCCTTTAATTTAAATTCTCTTTTACTTTTATTTGTTCTAGTGCTTTGACCTGTCTATTTCTCTGTTTAAGTATTTATGTTGCCAAATTGGCTTATAAACCTTTTCATGTTAGGATCTTCTTTATTTAATATAATTTGAGGTCTTTCAGACTTATGATTGCTCTCTTTAATTTATTAATGCTCTCAATTTATCCAAATTATTTTCATTCAAGTAAAATTTCTTCCCTTTTGGCTTTGGTTAAGTAATTGGTAACACTTGAGTTGTCAAATAAAGCAGTGGTTGAAATTGGAAGTTGCTAATTGATTAAATTCCAATAACTCTAGTCCTTTCTTAGGAATTGACTAAGACCTGAGGATCAAATTAATTAGTCTACTTGACTTTCCTTTGCTTTAGTAAAGGTTAACTAAGTGGGATTATAATCCAATTCTCATCATAATTGATAAGGATAGGACTTCTAGTTCTTATACCTTGCCAAGAGTTTTATTATTTCTTTAAATTAATTCCTTACAATTTACTTTCTTGCCATTTACTATTCTTGCTTTTTATCTTATACATTAAAACCCCAAAAAAATATATCTTTTTCCATAACCAATAATAAATCATACTTCTCTGCAATTCCTTGAGAAGACGACCCGAGGTTTAAATACTTCGGTTATCAATTTTAAAGGGTTTTGTTACTTGTGACAACCAAAACTTTTGAAAGAAAGGTTGATTGCTTGGTTTAGAAACTATACTTGCAACGAGAATTTATTATAACTTCTAAACCGTCAATCTTCCGTTCTTCAAAATGGCGCCGTTGCCGGAGAATTGCAAACGTGTGCCTTATTATTGGTTATTGTAAATATTTGCTTTTGCTTGTTTATTTGTTTTTATTTTTGTTTTTTTATTATTTTTGCTCTTTTGTAAATTAAGAGGTTATTGGTTTTTATTTAGTTATTAAAAATTTTTTTCTTTCAAAAATTTGTCTTGGTGTTCATCTTGATCTTCAAGTTGTTCTTCATGTTCATCTTAACCTTCAAGTTGTTCTTAATTGTTTTCTTCATTTTGATCTAAAAATTTTAAGTTTGGTGTCATTTTATTATTTTTCTCTTTCCTCATTAAATTCAAAAATTCAAAATTTAAAACTCAAATTTCAAATTTCAAATTTCAAATTTCAAAATTCAAATTAAAAAAATTTTAAAATTCAAATTTCAAAATTGCAAATTTTAATTTTCAAAAGTCAAATTTCAAAATTCAAATCTTTTTCAAAAATCATATCTTTTTCAAAATCTTATCTTATCTTATTTCAAAAATCAAATTTCAAAATTCAATATTTAAATTTCAAATTTTAAAATTTAAAAATTCAAATTTCAAAATTTAGTTTTTAATTTCAAAATTTAAATTTCAATAACCTTTTAATTTAAAATTTGTTTTTATTTTCGTTTTTAATTTTTATTTACTATTATGAGTTCTCACCCCTCTCGCTTTGAGTTTGGTTCCAATGTTGTTGCAAGGACTGGAAATTATAACAGGAACATGCATCAAGGTCAAAACAATCATAGATGGAAGGAGCCACGAGGATCTGATCAACCCTTTAGGCAACAACACCCTCCAAGATACCATGGACCACGACCATTCCACAATGCATGTCAAAACAACAGTTATGGTGGACCCTTCCGTGACAACCAACAACCACCAAACTACTATGGTCAAGAGCCATTCCAGGGAGCATGCCAAGATGATGAATATGGTGAACCCCCTTGTAATTACCAACAAGGCCCACCACATGATTATGAACCGTCTCCTCAACATGACTTTGGACTACCATACTCACAAGCCCCCTACTACCAAATGCCATCACATGATTCTAACCCTTATCTACCATACCAACCACCTTATGAGCCAAATGAACCATACACAGAACCACCCATATTCCAACACAACTACTCTCATGAACCACCACCTCAATATACACCATCTCCTTATCATTATCAAGATGAACCACCTTCCTATTATGAACCCTCTCTCCCAACCAATGAACCCTCATATCCACCCCAACCTCCAATGAATGACAAACTTAGTGTTATTCTTCAAGGGCAAGAAAAGATGAATAAGAGTGTGCTAAATTTCGCGGCCGCCTTAGGCGAGTTAGTAAATATAATAGCTTCCCGACATCTGAGCACTCAAAGTACTCCCATGGCTACATGTGAAGAATCAAAAGAAGAGCGAAGCATGAAGGAGACACTAGAAACTTCGGTGGATAATGAGGAACATGGCTTTGTATTGGAACAAGTGGAGGAAGCCATAATACTTACAGAGAAAGAAATAGTTGCAGACTTAGGAGATGCTGAACCTCTATGGGAAAGTCAGGTTATAAAACCTCCTTCCAAGGCAATTGAAATTGATGCTGAGGAGGGTGTACAACCTCCAAGGCATATCATGGTTGAAAACTTGGAAGAGGTTGATCAAGAGATGGAAATTAAAGAAGAAGAAGCACAACCTCCCGTGCCCTTGGTAAGTAATGAAGAAGAGATTGAATTGGAAGAAAGCTACCAAGAAGAAGAGGTTGAAATTAAAGAAGTTTGCAAAGAGGTGGAAGTTGTCAAAGAGCACAAGGGAATGGAGCTTGAAATCACCTTGCCAAAGTTACTGGAGACCCCTTCCCCTAAGTTGCCATCATCCTTCACAACATTCAAGTGGGTAAAATTCATATCCCTTAGCTTTCTAATCCCACTTGAATATGGTCTACTGGAGACGGATGATCAACTTATAGCTCTTTGTGGCATTAAGAGTAAGAGGAAGATGGCCAGTGGTAAGAATTGTCCTACAAGGATCATTATGGTTGGAAGCTTTAAGTTTAAACGCAAAGGTTGGTGTAGAGCTCGATTAAATGGGTCTAGGAAGTTGTTTGGACGCCTCAGTGAGAATTCTAAGGCTGAACCACCCAGATGGAATCATGATAATCAACTTGAAGACGAGTGTAGAAACAAGATTTGGGATCCCGGAGGCCATTGGAATTACAAACATTGGTGGAGATTCCTGGATGAGTTCAAGCACAAGCCACCATAACAGGAAGCTCACCAAATGTCCAACTTAAGGACTTTAACTAAAAGTGCTAGGTAGGAGACAACCCACCGTGGTATGATCGTTCCTTTTTCATTTTTATTTCGTTTTATTTGTTTTCAAGTTTTCTTTTATTTTATTGAACTTGGAGTTCTGCATAACATTCATATTAGCATTGCATTCTGCATAAAAAAAAAAGCACGCACGCGACGCGGAAGCGTCGCTGACGCGTCCGCGTCACCAGTGCATTTGGAAGAAAAGAAAAGTGAACAGAGAGTCACGCGAAAGCATGGCTGGAGGCGTGCCTTTGGCACAAATTGATCCACGCGACCGCATCGCTGACGTGTCTACGTCATGTGGGAAAAATACCTCCCACGCGTTCGCGTCACCCACGCGAACGCGTGGCCCTGTAAAATCGACATAAACGGGTGTTTGGCAGCAAGTTAGGCTGGAATGGGGCTGGAACGGTGCTAGAAGCACAAGCCTTACCACGCGAACGCGTGCCCCACGTGTCCGCATCGTTTTGCAAATATGGCCATCCACGCGATCGCGTCAACCACGCGAACGCGTCACCCAGATTTTTGGCAAAATGCATTTAAAACAGAGAGTTGTGCGAGCCAATCGCACAAATTAGGCCACGCGATCGCGTGACCCACGCATCCGCGTCACCTGACCTTATCGCGCACCACGCGACCGCATCACTCACGCGTCCGTGTCATCTGCGTCGCACAACTTATCCAGATCAGCGCCAATTATCTTATCTTTTCTTTTCTAATCCTAATTTCTTCTATCTTTTCTTCTTTCTTTCTTACTTTATTTCTTTCACTTCTCATTCTTCTTATCTTTCTTTTTATTTTACTTAATTTATTTACATATTTCATTCATTGCATTTTAATTTAGTACACATTTTTATTTTCTTTTCTAAATTCATTATTTTTCCTTTGGTGTTAAAATTTTCTTATTTAACTGTTGCATCTTCTCTTGAATTATTTTGGGTGCTTAGTGACTTGTTTTATCCTGGTTAGGTAATATTATTTAAATAAATGCCAATCTTTTATACCTGTATTACTTTTGCATTGACATGAATTTATATTATCTCTCCTTACCCACACTCTCTTCCCTATTGTTGCAAATTTTTGCACTCTTGATTTGCCATGTACTTCTACTGTTTTCTCACTTGCATGTTGTAGCTACCATGTAATTGAGACCCTCATTATTTGGCATTAACCCAACTATATTTTATTTGTTTTCTTATCTTTATTTCTGGGTTACTGTTCTTCTTTTTCTCTTCTTTCAGGATGGCCACCGAAGACGGAAAAAGGGAGAAATTTCTAAAAGGGGAGACAAACAAGTCCATCTGCACAATCCTTGAAGAAAAGCATCAGTTGGAACAACCCGTCCACCTAGACATCTCAGCATGCACCGAGGACGGTGCAATCTTTAAGTGTGGGGAGATTGATACCGACTTTCGTGGGTTAGTATTTCCTTCTCAAACACCAATGTTTTATTTTCCTTGTTAGTTGTTGCATTTGCATGTTTCATTGCATATTTATTTGATTTTGTGCATATTTTACCACCACTTGGTTAAAGTAATATTTTCTTTTTCAAGAAACTTTTTATAATACTTCACTAATTTGAATACAATTTTTTGTTACACTTGTTTGAAGAAATATTATACTGGAACATGGTTTAGAGCTCGAACACACAAAACCTGTGAGATTTTTGAGCCTATTTGAATTGGTTGCATCTTATCAACCAATATTTTATTTTTGATGTGTGTTGTTCTCTCTAAAATTGTGATCTTTGTCTTGCTTAATTCTATATTTCCATGGTTTGATGTATGCATGCACTTATATGATTGAGGCCTTTATTTCACTGAGCTTACATATCCATATGGCCTTAACCTTTCATTATCCCTTGCAAACCAATTTTGAGCCTATTTTACCCCTTTATTCTTTACTTTAGCACATCATTAACTCTAAGCAAAAAATAATAATGTCCTTAATTTGAATCCTTGGTTAGCTTAGACTAGTGAGAGTGCTTATGAATTAAGTGTGGGGAAAAGTGGGTTTGGAAATATTCGGTTTGAGAATTGGGTGTTGTGTATTCTTGAGAAATTATGAACAAGAATGTTAAGAACATGTTTATGCATTCAATAATTTAATCATATGCATTGAGGAAAATAAAAAAAAGGCATATATATAAATAAAAAAAAGAGCAATTAAGCAAAAAGGGGACAAAATGCCCCAAAGTAAGTGGTGAAAGCAATGCATATGTACTGTACTTGAAATTAGAATGCATGAATATGTGGAAAACATGGTTAATGGATAGTTAGATGTTGTATGATGACATGGATTGTCTAAAGTTAGGTGGAAAGTTTAAGTTAATTAAGGATTCAGATTTTAGTCCACTTGGCCAAACACAATCCTACCTTGACCCTAACCCCATTACAACCCTTAAAAGACCTCTTGATATGTGTATCTGTGCATTAAATTTATGTTGATTGTTAGATGAAGAGCAAGCTTTAGAAAGCAAGGTTAGTAGAGAATTGAGAGAATCGAACCTAAAACACTTGAGTGATTAGAGTGCATACATTTCCAGTGAGGGTTCGATGCTCGATTCTTTGTTCCCAGCTTTAATGAGCTATTTTCTTCTTGCAAGTTTACTTGTACTTCATTTTTGTGATTTGAATTAGTGAAATCCAGTTCGTATTTGTTCTTAAAAGATTTATTTACTTTTAACCAAGTAGGTAGAAATATTTTGCATGTAGTTGCATTCATATAGATAGGTTGCATTTCATATTAATCTACCATTCCTCTTCATCTTTATAGCTTCTCTTGAGCTTAGCATGAGAACATGCTAATGTTTAAGTGTGGGGAGGTTGATAAACCACTATTTTATGGTTTATCTTGTGCTCAATTGAGTGATTTTTATCAACTCTTTACCCACTTATTCATACTATTTGCATGGTTTTATATTTTCCTTCCTGATTTTGTGCTATGACTGAAAACATGTTTCTTTGGTCTTAATTTGCTAATATTAATCCTCTCTTATTACCATTAGATGCCTTGATATGTGTATTAAGTGATTTTAGGATTTACAGGGCAGGAATGACTTAGAGGATGGAAAGGAAGCATGCAAAAGTGGAAGGAATACAAGAAGTTGAAGGAACTGCAAAGCTGTCCAGCCTGACCTCTTCGCATTCAAACAGTCATAACTTGAGCTAAAGAGGTCCAAACGACGCGGTTCTACTTGCGTTAGAAAGCTAACGTCCGGGGCTTCGATTTGATATATAATTTGCCATAGTTTCTCTGACGCTAGGCGACGCGAACGCGTGCTCCACGCGGACGCGTCGCAGTGACAAAAATCAGCGTGGCAGATTTCTTTTCCAGCGATTTCTGGGCTGTTTTTAACCCAGTTTTCAGCCCAGAAAATACAGATTAGAGGCTATAAAGTGGGAGAATCCATTCATTTATGAGGAGAAGCTCATAATTCATAATTTTAGGATTAGATGTAGTTTTTAGAGAGAGAGGTTCTCTCCTCTCTCTTAGGATTAGGATTTAGGATTTTTATGTTTAAGCTAAGATCTCTTCAATCGCAGGTTCAATGTTCCTTTAATTTAAATTCTCTTTTACTTTTATTTGCTCTAGTGCTTTGACCTGTCTATTTCTCTGTTTAAGTATTTATGTTGCCAAATTGGCTTATAAACCTTTTCATGTTAGGATCTTCTTTATTTAATATAATTTGAGGTGTTTCAGACTTATGATTGCTCTCTTTAATTTATTAATGCTCTCGATTTATCCAAATTATTTTCATTCAAGTAGAATTTCTTCCCTTTTGGCTTTGGTTAAGTAATTGGTAACACTTGAGTTGTCAAATAAAGCAGTGGTTGAAATTGAGAGTTGCTAATTGAATTAAATTCTAATAACTCTAGTCCTTTCTTAGGAATTGACTATGACCTGAGGATCAAATTAATTAGTCTACTTGACTTTCCTTTGCTTTAGTAAAGGTTAACTAAGTGGGATTACAATCCAATTCTCATCACAATTGATAAGGATAGGACTTCCAGTTCTTATATCTTGCCAAGAGTTTTATTATTTATTTAAATTAATTCCTTACAATTTACTTTCTTGCCATTTACTATTCTTGCTTTTTATCTTATACATTAAAACCCCAAAAAAATATATCTTTTTCCATAACCAATAATAAATCATACTTCCCTGCAATTCCTTGAGAAGACGACCTAAGGTTTAAATACTTCGGTTATCAATTTTAAAGGGGTTTGTTACTTGTGACAACCAAAACTTTTGTAAGAAAGGTTGATTGCTTGGTTTAGAAACTATACTTGCAACGAGAATTTGTTATAACTTCTAAACCGTCAATCTTCCGTTCTTCAAAGATCCCCATTGAAGGCCTCTCACCTGGCATGAGAGTTGTCTTCACTAAGAATTCAGTCATTCCACACATAGTGAGCAGAATCCTGTCTCTAGAGCATGTGGAGCTCATTCATGAGAGCACAGGAAGAAAGTTCACTATAAAGGGTGAAGATCTGAGCCCCTACGTACCTCCATAATGGAGCTGTCTGTCAAGCTAATAACGATAAAGAAGCGCTTGTTGGGAGGCAACCCAACCATGATTAGAATACTATCATTTCCTTTTTTTTGTTTATTCTCATTTGATTTTGTCTTAGTTCATTTTCTATAGTTTTTCTTTGCTTTTTGATGTCTGTGATCACGTGAAGCACTTAGAACAGTGACAAAGATATTCAAAACTGAAAATAGAACACCCTCGGGAGAGTCCCTTGTTGGCATTGAACGCTAGATAAGGAGATAGCTGGGCGTTCAACGCTCATAAAGGAGCTAAGAAGCTCGTCTCCCTAATCCCTTTTGGGCGTTCAACGCCCCACAGGAAGCAGAAGTTGGCATTGAACGAATGAACGCCCCACAGGGGGCATCCTGCGTGTTCAACACCCCAAAGGGAGAAAGAAATTGGCGTTGAACGCCAGGAAGGGAGTATCCTGGGCATCCAACGCCCAAAAGGTGGCAGAAGATGGCGTTGAACACCAACCAGGGAGTAAAGGCTGGGCGTTCAACGCCCTAAAAGGAACAGATCCTGGCATTGAATGCCGGGTAGGGGGCAGGCAAGTGGATGTTCTGCAGCTTTCTTAGGACAGTGGGTCCCACAGATTCTCCACTTACCCCACCTTCTTCTCTCTCTCTTCTTTTCCAAACCATGAAACCCACACCCTGCTTTAATTTTTTCCCATACAACCTCAACCAATCACATCCACATCACCTTTTTCTCTTCCCAAAACCCCATCATAACTTCCATCATTCAATTTCCACAAATCCCACCTACTTCAAATTCAAACTATCCCCATCTATTCTTCCCTCCTTCATAACCGAACCCTATCCCTCCCACCCCTATAAATACCCCTTCATTTATCTCATTATCCTCACACCTCAACACTCCCTACCTTTTACCTTATACACTCCACACCCTACTTTCCCTTCCTCACCCCCCCACTTGGATGAAAGCTTCTCTCCCTTTCCCCTCTATATTTTTTCTTCCTTCTACCCCCTTCTTCTCTTTTTATTACTATTTGCTCGAGGACGAGCAAAGTTCTTAAGTTTGGTGTTGCAAAAGCTTTCCTTTTTTACTTCTACTATTCCTAAGTATGGCATTAAAGACAAGCGAAACCTCAAGGAAGAGAAAGGGAAAGGCTCCCGCTTCCTCTTCCAAACCATGAGAATCATGGAGATTCCTCACTAGAGCCCACCAAGATCACTTCTATGCTGTGGTGAGGCACAAAGGGGTGATTCTTGAGGTCCCCTTTAAGCTCAAGGAGGATGAGTATCCAAAAATCCTTGAAGAAATCTGGAGAAGGGACTGGGAAATTCTAGCCCATCATATCTCAGCTGTTGGCACACTAATGGTGCAAGAATTCTACGCCAATGCTTGGGTCACGAAGGCGCTTGATATTAGTGTGAACCCACAACCCAAGAACTACCGTACCATGGTCCGAGAGAAACTCTTGGATTTTAGCCCGGAAAGTGTGAGGATGGCATTGCAATTGCCTCAACTGCAAGGTGACCCACACTCCTACACAAAAAAGGTCAACTCCAATCAGAGGTTAGAGTAAGTGCTCGCGGACATCTGTGTGGAGGGAGCTCAATGGAGGCTAGATGTGTAACACCCTAATTAGCCTAAGCCTTACCTCGCATCATAAAGCAAAGGTTAATCAAAGGTTACGACAGTTCTAAGATTTTAAATATATTATATAGAAGGAATTTGTAATATCTATAAGCCTGATGAAGAATATAGCTCAAAATATGGATATCAAAAGCGCAAAACGTACCAAGGAAACTACTGACTTAAAGCATGTGAAACAGGTATTGAATAACACAACACCATAGTATAATAGTATAGTATCATCATAAGACGCTAGCCACGACTCGCAGAGTTTAAGCCGACTAGCTAGATACAGACCATATGTGAAACCAAACAGTAAAAATAGCTTATACAAGTTTTGTTCTCTCAAATACAAGCCGCTAGGCAAAACAAAATACAAAAGTGAGAGACATATATATATAATAAATCAAAAGGACACCAAAAGATATCCAGATCCTCCGCTACTGTCACCAACCAGACAACTCACCGAGGTGGGTTGCGACCTGCATCTGAAAAACACAACAGAAATATGGTATGAGAACCGGAGGTTCTCAGTATGGTATCAGTGCCCAGTGATGTAGGATATAAGAACCCGGGACGCCAAAGGCAATCCTAGACTCCATCACAACAACTCAAACTTAAAGCATTCTAAACCAAATAAGCATAATATGTAATCCCTTAACACAACCTAAGCCGTAGTACCATGAAAGGGTAATCTATCTTAGGGAATTTCTACTCTAATCAAACACTGCTGTCCCTCAGCCTTCACCAACCGATCCGCTATGCGATCCCATCGCCACCGCCTTCCGAACCTCCTCAACTCCAGCAAAGCACAAGTATATACAATTCAAGTAAAACACAAGTAGAGGAATATACAGCAATTAATACAAGTAGCAATTAGATATGTTTAACAGATAGGGAAAACAATATCAAGTCGGCAAAGCATACAAATAGGTAGAAAATGCATATGATGAATGCCTCCCCACTGGCTGTGATATCACATTGTCGGTTCAACTGCCAACCTGACACATCTCCATGGAGATGTTGCCCTTCGGATTCATAGTGTGGGAACCCCCAAGATATAGTGCTCGGATCACTATCCAGGGTTTTGCGCCTGTACGCTCTGATGATCCGAAGGGATGCGAGCGGGATCTATTGCCACCGACTTCACATCTAAGCGTAAGCGGGACGAACCACTGCCTTTACACCACCGCCGCTACCTCGACAGGCGGGATCCAACCTCGGCCCCTGCCGAGCACATAGCGTCTCATAATCTCAATGAAAAAATAGTACAGTGGTTTTCAAAAACATTTTTAGTACAAGATGGATCCATCACTTCATTCAGAGACCTCGACTCCTTTCAACCACTGTTTATACACATTTCAGTTCCTTAATTTCGCATCTTATCCGTCAACCATTTCTTCACACATCATCAAATCTTCCCCAGTACAATAGAAACCTAGTACTCCGTTTGCTAACTTTTTCCAAAATAATAGTGTCTAAAACCCTTAAACCACTTTCCATGTTTGAACACCCAAAATTATGCCCAAAAGTCTTAAAAAGGTGTTATAGAAGCTTACAACCTCGTCGGGAAGATGAAATAGTTGAAAAACAAGCAAAATTTGAGAAACAGGGTGTGTGCGTCCGCACAGGGGTGTGCATCCACACAGGGGTATGCGTGCGCATACCCAGGAAATTTTTTAAAAGTGTGCGTACGCACAGGGGTGTGTGTGCACACAGGTGTCAAAACATAAAAGGGTCTGTTCACTCGCACAACCTGTGCGAGCGCCCCCAACAGACTAGCCTCTCCAACGTGTGCGTGCGCACAGGTCTGTGCGTACGCACAGGATGCAATTTTTCCTTTGGTGTGCGCACGCACAGACTGTGCCAGTGTTGCAAGCAAACTGCCTGCCTCTGTGGGTGCGGACGCACAGGTCGCCATTTACGCAGAGTGTGCGTGCGCACATACCAGAAAACTCATAATTCTGTAACTTTGCAAATTTTCCAGTTTTCAACACCAATTTTTGAATGATCATAACTTCCTCTACAAAATTCCAAATTTCACAATCTTTATACTAATTTGAAGGGTTTTCAAAGATCTTTAATTCTAAACAAGTTCTAACCAATTTTGAAAACTGAAGCAAAAGTTATGATCAAACAAAGTTCCCCAAAATTCCACTTTTACCCAAAATCACAACTTTCACAATTGCTTTGTAAACACAACCAAAACCAAACCAACCCAGTTCAAACTCCACCTTTCATCATAATTAACTCTCTTTGTCATATTTCACCAAAATTTCCACATTTTTCCTTCACCTTTCCTCATCCACACATCAACATCAATATATCTTATATATCAAACTTCATTAACAATTTCCAAGTACATTACCAATCAATCAACACCAATATCACATTTATCAACATAATTCACTCCTCAAGTTCACAATTCATTTATTCTCATCATATCACTATTAATTATCATTTCATCAAACATCATCATACAATCACATCCAACAACTTAACAACCATTCAAATTCAATCCTATCCTATGGGTCACTAGCCTAAGTGTCCATGAATATTATATACTACATAGAGGAAACTGAAACCATACCTTGGCCGATTCCCAATATAAACCAAATGAGCTTTCAACCAAACCCAACCACCAATGTAGCTCCAACAAGCACTAACAAGCTCCAAACTCACAGTAATCAAGCTATATACATATAAATCACCACAAAATCAACCTAGGGCTCAACATAAATCAAAAGTTCACAAGAGATCAAAGCCTCTTACCTTTTCCAACAGATTTGGATGGCAAAACTCAAAGCTAAGCAAGGATTAGAGTGAACCTAAACATCAAGAATCACAAAAACTCACTTACTCAAAAACCCTAGGTACCCGATATTTTGAAGAGAATAACTGGAAGGATTTCGAGCGTACCTCTAGAGTTTCTTAGATGAGTTTTGTAGAGCTCTTCACAAGAAACGTGTAGCCGTTGACGGCACGTAAATTGAAGCTCTATAGCTCAAGACATGAGCTTGGGAAGATTGAGGTGATTAGAGTTTTCTTCTTCCTCTCCTCCCTTTCTCAATTTCTGAATTGTGTGTGTGTTTATGAGGTTAGGGTTCATTAAATGAACCTTTATATATGTTGGACTTGGGCCCAACTTGGGCCCGGTTCAACCCGTTAGCGTTTTTAGCCCGTTTGGCCCAACTTCGGGCCAAACCTTTAAAATTAACGCTCGGTTTTCTATTTCTAATGTTTTTCTAAGGTTTTGACTGTTTCTACTTTTTCTCGTGCAGTACTGGGCAGACTTGAACTGGTTCAACTGGTTCAACTGTTGGTTCGTGGTTTTTTACAGTTTTTTGCAAAAAATACATTTTTTGACTCAGAAAGACCCACTGAGTCCAAAAATGATGTTTAAAACCTCAAATTCTCACTATAACTTTTCAGAATCAAATTTGGGCAATTTAACCACTTAATTAACAGGTTCGATTAATTATGGTTCTTACAAGATGCATACGGCGAGCCCTACCAACTGAGTAGGCTTGACCTCAAGCCAGTGGTGAGAGGATGGTTGGAGCTTGTGCAATGCTCCATTATCCCTACTAGCAACCGGTCTAAAATGACTATTGATCGAGTAATAATGGTGCACTACATCATGCTCGAAAATGAAGTGGAGGTGCACGAGGTAATCCCTCAAGAAATATACAAGGTAGCCACAAAAGCCTCCACCAAGGCAAGGCTAGCCTTCCCACACCTCATCCATCGCATGTGCAACTTAGCTGGGATTAACATCCCAGGTGACGCCCTCATTGAGAAGGATAACACCATCATGAAGATGAGGATGAAGAATGTTAGAGAGATGGCACATGAACCACAGCAAGAGCCTGTGCAAACGCCTCCAACAGAAATCCCTGAGATGCCTCAAGGGATGTATTTTCCTCTCTGAGATTATTGGGATCAACTGAATACCTCAATAGGGGGCTGAGCTCAAATGTGGAGCAGTTGAGGGTGGAGCACACTGAGCATGCCAGTACCCTTCATGAAATAAGAGAAGATCAGAGATGATTGATGGAGGAGCAATAGAGGCAAGGGCGTGACATAGAGGAGACCAAACGCTCCATTGGATTCTCTAGGGGTAGTAGCAGCCATCGCCACTGAGGTTGTTGAGTCCCATTATATCTCTCTATTTTATTTTTGTTTTCACTGTACTTTTATTTATTGTCTGTTTTCTTTTCTATCTTCATGATCACATTTAGTAGTTTGTTACTTTCTATTTTATTTTCTTGTTTTAATTCTATTATAAGATATCCTTTGTATCCTCACCATGCTTAATGCATGACTTTTAATTATATCATGAGTTATTCCAATCAATTTGATATGGCGGCCTTGCATTTTTCTTCTGAATGTATGAATTAATCGTGCATGATTGATGTTGAAATTGAAAATGTTGGCTCTTGAAAGAACAGTGAGTTTAGAGAAATATTATTGACTTTTTGAAAAATAAAAAAATATTGATTCTTGAAGTAAGAAAAAGCAGCAGAAAAAAAAGAAAAAGAAAAATAAAAGAAAAAATATATATGCTTATAAAAGAAAAATCAAAAGAGCAAGGATCCAAGGCTTTGAGCATCAATGGTTAGGAGGGTTAAAAAAATCAACCTAAAAAGCTCAAATGAGCTACTATCCCTAACTAAATGCTTATGGTGTGAAGGTGTCAAGTAAAAAGCTTGAGACTGAGCAGTTAAAGTCGTGATCCAAAGCAAAGGAGTACGCTTAAGAACTCTGGGCACCACTGTCTAGAAATTTAAGCAAAGCTAAATTCGAATCCAAGAGATTCTCCCCAGTTAAGTGCTTGTGGCATTTATGTATCCAGTGATAATACGGGAAAATAAAACGCTTAGAGTCACGTCTAGGCTCAAAGGTGCAAAGCACCAAAAGAAGCTGTGTTCAAGAATCAAGAAAAGCTAAACTAAGAGAATCAATAATATTATCCGAATTCTAGTTCCAAGAGAAGCCAATACTTCCGAGCTTCAAAGGAAAAGTGAGATGCCAAAACTGTTCAGAAGTAAAAAGCTGTTAGCCAACTCATGATTTGGAACTGAGCTTCATTAAAAACTTTGAAACTTATTGTATCTTTCTCTTCTTTTTAATCCTACTTGTTTTTGGTTGCTTGAGGACAAGCAACAGTTTAAGTTTGGTGTTCTGATGAGCGAATATTTTATACGCTTTTTGATGTTATTTTCTTAGTATTTTTAGTATATTTTGTTAAGTTTTATTATGTTTTAGTAGGTTTTAATGTAAAATTCACTTTTTGGATACTACTTTGAGCTTTTGTATTTTTCTTATGATTTTAGGTGAATTTTGGGTGAATTTGGAAAATTTTGGCAAAGTCTGATTCAGAGGCAAAGAAAGGATAACAGATGCTGTCAGATCCTGACCTCCGTACATTCAAACGAGCATTTCTGGAGTTATAGAGGTCCCAATGAAGCGTTCTCAACGGCGTTGGAAATCCAACTTCTAGAGCTTTCCAGAAATATATATTGGTTTATACTTTGATTTGGAAATGAAGGCCCAAAGCGGGCGTTGAACACCCAAATTACTCTCTTTCTGGCATTCAATGCACCAAGAGGACAGAGCCCAGCGTTGAACGCCCAAAACTGGCATTCAACGCCATAAAGGGAGCAAGGAAGTGCACTCACACCCCCTAGCGGGTGTTCAACACCCACTCACTCAAGTTGGACGCCAAGGTCAACCCAAATACTCACCAAGTGGGCCCAGAAGTGGATTTTTGCACCTTTTAGCTTAGTTTCTTTCATTATTGTAATTTCTAATTATTATTAATTTCTTTTTAAGTCTAGTCATTAGTATAAATAAGGAGAGATCATCATTGTTTAGGATCTTCTCCATCACATTCGAACTACACACTTTATTTTCTGTACAGTCTAAGCAACTAAACCTCCTAGGTTAAGGTTAGGAGCTCTGCTGATTCCTCTATAGATTAATGCAATAACTTTTCCACTTCAATCTATGCTTAATTATATTCTATGATACATTGTCGTTCTTCATCCTTATGAATCTCAATTCTACATGAGTTCCTTACGAGTCCTGACCTCGATAGTATTGAGCTACAGCTTGAGAATGCATCACGGGTTCCAACAAGTTATCTGGGCTAATTGGGGTATGTGAAATTTAACCTCATTAGTCAGGGGTAATTGAGGTTTCTGTGGTTCTAAGGGCTAGAATCATAAGAGCGTCAGTCTCTGATCTGGAAGATCTGACCTTATCTGTGGTGTTTTGAGTAGGATCATCAAAGAGATTGAATTACGTGCGTTTTACCTCTCCCAGGTTGATCTAGTCCATTTGGATGTTTAATTTGGACCTGAGGAGATTAATGACTACGACCAATGGCTTAATCACTTACAGCCTTGCCATTGAAGGAATCATTCATCTTTGAAGTAGTTGGTATGACATGTTAATCTAGAAGAAGAAGTACCTCCGAAGCCTTAACTGACTTCTCATTACTGTCTTTATCTTAATTATTTATCGCTTTTGTTATTGCTTGTTTATGCGCCTACAACAACCAAAAACTATCTTTCTATTCACCTAACTAAGATTTGCAGGATAACCACAGCTTCGCGCACCATGGATTCAGCTTGCTCAAAATGAAGTTCCTTCAGTAGTATCTTCAGCCAAATTGCATGACATGCACAGGTAGTGGCAGCAACATATTCAGCTTCACAAGTTAAAAGAGTGACTATAGGTTGTTTCTTTGAACACTAAGAAATTGCATTATTTCCTAAAAAGAAAACATATCCAGTAGTACTCTTCCTGTCATCCATATCCCTGCATAATCACTATCGCAATAGCCCGTTAATTTGAATTCATCTGAAGCTGAATAAAACACGTCATACTGAAGAGTGCCTCTAAGATAGCAAAGAATTCTCATGGCTGCCTTCATATATGTTTTTGGTGGATTCTCGATGTAATAACTAACTAACCCAACTGAAAATAAAATGTCAGGTCTGGTACAAGTCAAATACCTTAAACTCCCCACGAGACTTCTGAATAATGTTTGATCAACTTTTCTTACACCTTCTTCCTCTTTGGAAAGTTTGACTCCACACTTCATAGGTGTATTGGTAGGATTGTAGGCTAGCATGTTGAGTTTCTTCAATAGCTTTCTTGCATAAGCCTCTTGTGAGATGAAAATTCCATCCTCCATTTGTTTCACTTCATTTCTCAGATAATAAGACATTAGTCCCATATCACTCATCTCAAATTCTTGAGCCATTACTTTCTTAAATTCTTCAAACATTCTTTGATTGTTTCATGTGAATATAAGATCATCCACATAGACATAAACAAATAACAAATTTCCTCTTTCCTCTGTCATATAGAGTGCATATTCATGAATGCACCTAGTGAAACCATTATCTTGAAAATACGTATCAAGAGGATCATTTTAAGCTCTTGGAGCTTGCTTCAGTCAATATAAGGCCTTTTTAAGCCTTAACACTTTATCTTCACAACCCTCAACAACAATAACCAAAGGTTGTTCAGTATAAACTTCTTCGAGAAGATTACCGTTCAGAAAAGCAGACTTCACATCCATTTGGTGGTTTTTCCAGTTGTTCAGTACTACAAGTAACAACAATAGCCTTATCGTCTCCATGCGAGCAACTGGAGCAAACACCTCATCATAATCTATTCCTTGCTTCTGCTTATACCCTTTTGCAACGAGTCTTGCCCTATACCTTTCTACATCACCTTTAGAGTTCTTCTTAACTCTGTAAACCTATTTGACTCCAATAGCCTGATGACCACTTGGAAGTGATGCAAGTTCCCAAGTGTTGTTCTTCTCAATTGCTTGAATTTCTTCTTCCATAGCTTGTATCTATTTCTTATCTTTGATAGCTTCTTTAAAACTTAAAGGCTCATCATTAGAGAGTAAACACAATAAATTTTCATCCTCTAGCATTTCTGTTTGCTTATAGATATCAGGGAGACTTTGATATCTGTGAGGGCCTTCGCTGGAACTAGAGGATGAAGATGACGATGATGATGCTAGTGGGGTTAATGCCGGTGTTAAAGGATCGATTTTGCCTTGCACTTCTTGCATCGGGGCTTCTTTTTACTCAAAGTAAGGCAGAAAGTCATAAGTGACTTCATTTTGTGTACTCCAGTCCCATTTTGCATTTTCTTCAAACTCAACATCTCTGCTTATTATTACTTTATTATTAATGAGATTGAAGAATTTGTAGCCTTTAGTATTCTCTTCATAACCAATAAATACGAGCTTTTAGCTCCTATCATCAAGCTTCGATTTTTCTTTCTCAAGAATTTGGACATATGCAATAGATCCAAATACCCTTAAATGTGATACATTAAGCTTCAAATCACTCCATGCTTCTTGAGGTGTTATATCTCTCAAACTCTTGGTAGGTGAGCAGTTTGAGAGATAAACTACATATGCAACTGCTTCTTCCCATAACTCTTTTGGTAATGACTTACTTTTTAACATCGTTCTTGCCATATTTAGAATTGTCCTATTCTTTCATTTAGTAACCCCATTTTGTTGAGGCGATCTAGGAACAGTTAGGGGACGTCGAATACCATGATTTTCACAAAACATCTTGAATTCATTTGAAGTGAATTCTCCACCTCTGTTAGTTCTGAGAGCTTTTATTTCATAGCCACCTTCTTTTTCAACGAGGGCTTTAAACGTCTTGAATGCTTCAAATGCTTCGCTCTTTTGCTTCAAGAAATAAACACATGTTTTTCTTGAATAATCATCAATGAAAAGAAAAAAAATAGGCACTCTTACCATGTGACAAAGGCTTGATAGGTCCACAAACATCCGCATGGATAAGCTGAAGTGGCTTGGTAGCTCTTGATTTGGACTGCTTTGGAAAACTCTTTCTTGAATGTTTTCCAAGTAAGCAAGCTTCACAGAATTGATGAGGATGATCAATTGTTGGAATTTTTTTTACCATCTTCTTTGTTCCCAATTCTTTGATCCCATCAAAATTTAAATGTCCATATCTCATATGCCAAATCCATGGTGGATCTTCAATACATGACTTCAAACATATAGTTCCACCGCTTCTTCCATGACTATCTTGCAGCCATTCTCCATAAGTTGTCAAATACTCAAGATATTATTCTTCATCTTTGGGATGTAATAAACATTGAAAAGAATCTTATGACTTCCATTCTTCAGATCAAATAGAATCGTCCATTTGCCATTGATCTCTACTTTTGATTTATCACCAAAACGCATGTGTCCTTTTACATTGGTGGCGAGTGCTACAAATTTACTCCTATCACCTGTCATATGGTTGCTAGCTCCATTGTCAAGATACCACGTACTATCTTTAGAATTTTGATCTTCCTTGAGCGTAAGGAATAATGTTGGTTCTTCAACATCTTCACTGTGCACAACAAGTTTATTCTCTAATTCTTTGGATGTCTGACACTCCCAAGAATAATGTCCGTTCTTTCCACATGAATAGCATTCAATGTGTCTTTTGTCAATTATTCTTCCTCTTCCACGACCTCGAGAAAAATTTTGATTTCTTTTCTCTTGAGAGTAATTTTTCTCTTCTCTTTCTCTTCCGTAACCACGTCCTCGTCCTCATCCACGGCCTCGACCTCGTCCTTATCTTCCACTTTCATTGGCTTCTCCTCTAGCATTCCATAAAAGTTTTGCCCGCAAGACATGCTCAACACGTTCTTGCTTGTCTTTATCCATTATTTGCTTCATGGGCCCGTAAGGAACCATTCAACTGATGAATGGACATCGTATCCAAATCTTTGGACTCCTCAATGGCTACCACCACATGGTAAAATTTTGAGTTGAGAGAATAAAGGATTTTCTCAACAACACGAATATCTTCTAATTTTTCTCCAAACCTTTTCATTTGGTACAGTACCGTTAACAGTTTGGTGAAATAATCAGAAATGGATTCAATCTCCTTTATCATTAGAGACTCAAACTCAGCCCTTAGAGTTTGAAGATGAACCTTCTTCACCTTTTTCAACTTCTATGACAGAATTTTAAAGAGTATCCCAAGCTTTCTTTGCGTTAGTTATATCAGCAATTTTCTCAAACATATCATTATCCAGGCCTTGATGAATGATAGTAAGTACATTGATCTTTCTTTCTTTTATTTTCTAATTCGTCCTTCTGAGCTTCTGTTAGCTTCTCCACATTTTCTGGTTCTACATAGCCTTTCTCAACCATCTCCCACACTCCTTGAGCACCGAGAATTGCTTTCATTCGGGCTGCCCAATTGTCATAGTTGAGCTTAGATAATTATGGGTATTGAAAAGATAAAGTAGTTCTTTTTTAACGAAGACATTTTATAAGTAGCTCTGATACCACTTTGTTGGAAAATAAAAGAACAAGGAACACACACTCACGAAGGATATAAAAAGAAGATGAATGTATTGAATGTATTTGTGTGTTGTTATTTATGAAATGATTACATATGTATTTATACTTTTCTTTGACATCTAAACTTAATACATCCTAATAAACAAATGGTTTAAATTAAAACTAAACATAGGCAACCTATTCAAACTGTGGTTTCTATTCATTCTTAAATTCTAACCATCAAGTTTATTTTTTAACAGAGGGGAGGTGCCAGCGGGGCTAGGAACCACCGTCGCTGTCTACGCTGAAGTAGATAGAGAGAAGGGGAAGAAAAGACAATGAGAGGAAGAAGAGGAGCCGTCGCACCTTGTAACTGCCAACTTCGTTATGTCCTGTCACCGCTATCACCACGCATCCCCGTCGAGCATGAAGAGGAGAGGGTGAGTTTCACAGAACAGAAGAGAGAGAGAGAGAGAGAGAGAGAGAGAGAGAGAGAGAGAGAGAGAGAGAGAGAGAGAGAGAGAGAGAGAGAGAGAGAGAGAGAGAGAGAGAGAGAGAGAGAGAGAGAGAGAGAGAGAGAGAGAGAGAGAGAGAGAGAGAGAGAGAGAGAGAGAGAGAGAGAGAGAGAGAGAAAGAGAGAGAGAGAAGCATCGTTGGAGCAAGATGCTCCTCTCACCGTGAGCCACCTTCGTCGCTGCCATTTCTGCCGCCATCGCCACTGTCTGGGTTGTCAGCAGCAGAACCCGACGCTGTTGGAGCTCGCTGGAACTGCTTATAGTTGCCGCCACTTCTTCTGGTACTGTTCAAACCGCACCGCCGCGCCTCTAGCCACCGGGAAGTAGCACTGACATTGCCGGAACCACTGCCAGAGCTATTGCTGCTTTGTTCCATCATGCTTCCTTAGTTACAGTAAGTATTTTATTCCAGAAATCTCGTCATTAGTAATCTGTTATATTTTTTTAAAGATTTTGAGGTATTGAATGTCCTAAGGTTGAGTACCATTATTGAATGATGCATTTGTGGCTATTACTGATGTGGAAAACGGTTCGAACTGATGCTGCTGCTCCGAAATAAGGATGAAAGGACTTTTCTGCGTTTAATTACCGAATTTCGACTAATCGATGTAGGGACTTTTCTTAAAATACATTTTATATTAAGAAATTGTTATAAATCGATATTAATGGAAAAAATACATTTTTTTGTGATTGTGCGAGTCTTATGGATTAATCTGGACTATTTGGATGAATGGGATTTGATTAAATGTTCAAATAATAGATGAAGTTGGTTTAATTGTGGTTATGAACTGTGATTGATTTGATTTGGTTGCTGGAATTCTGGATTATGTTGATTTCCTTGAGTTGGTGATAATGTTATTTTCTCTGAGTTGGTGTTGTTATGATAATGGTTTAATGAAATGGTTTGATATTGGAAATTGATTGGTGTTGAAAATGGTTGAGAAGGTTTGAGAGATATTGGTTTGGATAGAACCCTTGATGGGTGGAAAGGTCCAAGTTTTAGTGGAGGTCCTGCCAAAATTTTGTATGAGAATTAACTTATTTTAGTTTGATTAATTATGAAAAGATAGAATTATATTTTTGGGGCGCTTTAGCAAAATTTAAAGTAATGCAAATTATTATTTAGGAATAAATGATGTTTGTTTCAATTAAGAATATGAGTGAAAAATTTGGATTGAAGAATTATGTTTTGAGAAGTTTTTAGTGAATTAAAAAACAATTGAATTTGATTGGTGAAACGAAATTATTTTTGAGTTTTTCAAGAAAAGTTTTGAGCTTGAAAATGAAGTTAAAGTTAGTTTTGAAAAATTGGTTAAACAAAATGAGTTTTATTTGATTACTTCTAATTAAAGTGTTATGTTTTGAAAAGTTTTGGTGAAATTAAAGTATTTAGATTTGATTGGTGAAATGGAATAATTTCCGAGACTTTGAAAAGGCCTTAAATTCAAGAATGAAGTTGAAACAATTTTAAGAACTTTGTTAAATAAAAATGAGATTTATTTGATTTTGAATAACCATGGAAAGAATTATGTTTTTAGAGCGTTCTAGCGATTTTAAAGTAATTTTTTAAGAACAAAATAATTATGTTTTCAATTTTTTTTTGAATTAAAGGGAGCTCAACACAATAGAGTGGAGCAATGAAAGGAGCTACAAGATCATGAATACTAAAACAACTCCTAGTCATCTTCGATATGACCATCAACAACCAAAGGGCTCACCACCAATCCATTTCTCGGCATACGCAAACGACTCATTTATAATTTCCCGCATACTTGAGGCATGATTTCGGAACAGCCTGCCATTACTTTCTAGCCAGATTGTCCAGACAACAGCAAAGAACCCAATGAACCACCTCTTTCTCTCAACCTTCCATGCTGATAAGTTCATCCAACTTTTGAAGTGGTCCTTTAGAGTAACTGGAAAGCACCACCTCCTTCCAAAGGCAAGCAGCCAAGCACACTACACCTGCCATGTGATATCACAACCAAGAAACAAATGAAGAGTAGTTTCCTCAGACTTACAATATAGCACATACAAATTGTCATTCTGATCAATAACACGTAATCTACACAGTCGATCCTTAGTATTCACCCTTCCGATCAACACAAACCAAGACAAGAGCTCAATCCTCGGAGGGACGAACCCTTTCAATATAACACTCGTGAAACTATAGTTTAGAAGCTATACTTACAACGTCGTTACTTTTATTAAATTCTTTACCGACTGAAAGTCCGGTTCGTCAATAAGCACAATAAAGGGTACATGTCCTTCTCAGTTGTATAGAGTCGAAAGATTATCAGCCTCTTTGAGGACTCATTTCATAGGTTCAAGGAGGAGTATTTTAAGGTCCGGCTAGTAAGGGGTCATCATCCCTTCTACCTGACTCTAGAGGGGGAACGTAGGTTCCCCACTTACTGGAAGTATAAGGCGACGACCAACTACCTCGTGAAGGTGACTTACAAGGGTTTAAGTCAGGAGAGTAAGAAATCGACGAGGTATTGACGGTTGTGTTTGGGGTTAGACCGTTGAACCATCGTCACGTGATAGGTGACTGGGAAGCCGATCGCTAATATGTTGGTAAGTTCTTCTCCAATTTTGTTTCGATTTTTTCATTTTTGTTCCTTAGCTCTTATGGGTTTCTTTTATCTTGTTTTGTAGTTGGCATGGCTGGAGTGTTTACAACCATGGAGAACCTGATGGCTGCCTTCGTTGAAGTGGAGAAGAAGGAGCAACCTCAGGCTGAGCCGCAACCTCAAGCTGGATCCGAGTTGGTACCGACTTCCGGGGCTAGGGAGGATCCCGGGAGGTTGCTGTAACCTAAGCCGAGGATGATATCTATGAGATCACTCTACTAATAGCTTTTATCAATGAGCACTTGCTTCCCGGGACAGAGGAGTTTTTGGCTGATTGTAATCTAGCGGCTCAAGCTAAGTGGGTGTACAGCTCCCTTTTTTGCTCTGCCATGGTGGTTCGCAAGACGGAGACAGTACTCGAGCAATCGTGGGTGTTAGATGGGAAGCTTCGCTAAGCGCAGTCTGACCTGACGACTGCCCAAGCGGAGAAAGATGCCGCAAAGGTTGCCAAGACCAAGGCTGAAAAAGAGGCTCGAGAGGCCGAGGATCCAGTATCTTTCTGACCTCAAGACTTTCCTGTGGGCGGAGGTGTCGAAGGTCAAGCGTTGTGCCGAGGAAGCGGAGAAGAAGGCCAAAGTCACCGAGGACGTTGCAGATGCGTTGACGAAGCGGAACAAGGATATTTTGAGGAATGCTAAAGAGGCCATCTCCGCCACGGAGGAATCTCTAAAGTCATAGGTCTCCCTCCTCTCCCCAGACTTTAATGTGTCTCGGTTTGGGGCCTTCAAGACCGTCTGTTATGGGCAGATTGTGGACCTTAGCCTCGAGAAAATATCCTTAGTTTTTTTAACTCTATGTATTCGAATTTGTTCCCGAGGGGCCGATTTTATGTGTTTGAACTTTTATGGCACCGTTATTTTGCTTATTGTGTCACGCTTTTATTTTGGATATCCGCTGTTGTGGTGCATTTTTTGTGTAGTTCTCAGGTTGTTCAGTCATGGGATACCTTGTTTACGGTAATAAAAACTTAAGTATGGGCTAGCAACTTGTGAAATTAAATGCCAATGTTATTAATAAGTACTTTTTGGGCCTCGTTAAAACCTTCATTTGGCCTTGTGGGTCCACGAGGCGAGGAAAGAGTTCCCTTGAGCATAACAAAAAAAAAAAGAAATGAAAAAAACAATCATAAGATTAATGAGAAATTAAGAAATCTCGGTGCTTACGAGGTAAACCTCTCCCAGATTGATCTAGCCTGTTCGGGGGTTTGGTTTAGATCTGAGGAGATTAATGACCACAACCAATGGCTTAATCACTTACAGCCTTGCCATTGAAGGAATCATTCATCGTTTGAGTAGTTAGTATGACATGTTAATTCAGAAGAATAAACATCTCTAAAGCCTTAACTGATTTCTCACTACTTTTTCTACATTTTATTGTTATTGCTTGTTTATGCGCCTACAACAACCAACAACTATCTTTCTATTTTCCTGATTAAAATCTACAAGAGAACCACAGCTTGCTCAATCTAGCAATCCTCGTGCGATTCGACCCTCACTCACCTGAGGTATTACTTGGACGACCCGGTGCACTTGCCGATTAAGTTGTGCGAGTTACAAATTCGCGCACCAAGTTTTTGGCGCTGTTACTGGGAATTGTTAGAGATTGACAAATTACCGGTCGTCTTACTCCTTAGATCAAGTACTTTTTACTGTTTTTCTTTTTTTTGTGTGTGTGTTTCTTGTTACAAGTTTTTAAATTTTCTTTGTGTATTTTCGAAAATTTCTTTTTCAAAAACTTATCTTTAGTTATCTTTTTCTTTTGTTTGAGTCTTGTGTCAAGTCTTAAGTTTGGTGTCCCTTTGGTTTTTGTTTCTTTTCTTGAATTTTTGAAAATTGTTCTTGCTTGTTTTCTTATTAGTTCAAAATTTTTTGTGTTATTTTCTTTGTTTGATTTCAAAATTTTTAAGTTTGGTATCTTTTAGTGTTTTTATTTTTCAAATTTTTCGAATTTTATGTTCTTTGATCATAAAATTTTTAAGTTTGGTATCCGTCTAGTGTTTGTCTTTTCTTTTTAATTTTTTGAAAAAAAATAATAAAAATATATAGTATTTTTGAAAATTTTTTTAATTTTGAATTTAAATTTTAAGTTGGGGCACC